>NC_058131.1:188617550-188758178 GCF_016433145.1 Gracilinanus agilis | reverse complement strand
AAAGCAAAGCAAAGCAAAGCAAAACAAAGCAAAGCAAAGCAAAGCAAAACAAAGCAAAGCAAAGCAAAGCAAAACAAAGCAAAGCAAAGCAAAGCAAAGCAAAGGAAAGGAAAAAGGAAAGGAAAGCAAAGGAAAGGAAAAAAAATTATCTCTCATATGAGTTTAGAAACACAAAATATGACTTGCTAACCAGAAGGAATGTCAAGGGCCACAACAAAGTCTTCCAAAAAGGTATGAAATGGTGAGCTAAAATTCTTGACCAGATAGTTCACTTACTTTTAGTCTATTCCCTTTCATTTCTACTTATACAACTATTCTTCATGTTCCAGCTCAGATCTTGCCTTCCCCATGGTCTATGAAGATATTCAAAATTTTAATAGTGAAAGAACTTTCATGTCTTTAAAAAAACATGGAAAATGGACTGAAAAATAATTTTGGAATTGTGGTCACAACAATGGGAAGAAAAGGGAGAAATGTCTAAAAAGAGAACTAAAAGAGTATGACAAATAAGATGGATATGAGAAACTCAGAATCAATTGCATAGCAAGACCGAATAGATTTAGAATGTAAAGGGAAAGTTTGAGATGGAAAAGAGTTCCATACAATTCTAAAAGTAACATTATAACAATAGAGTGATGAAACCTCGTAATTCAGTGTAAATGAATGCATTGTAGAAAGGATCCATTAAATAATTTTTTTTTATTGAAAGTGAATTAGGAAATTTGATAAATAGTTTCTGAGGAGCTGTTAGTGAAGACAAAGTTGCAGAGCAAAAAATAGTGAATTCATCAGAGAAAGATCGAAGAGTTTTGATTGGATCATATTTCCTCAATGAAATGTCCAATACATTGTACTGACAAGGACAAGGACAAGCCATTTAGGTAATCATGAAACATTTCAAAAAAATTGAATTAAACATAACGTTTGGCAAGAATAGAACTACAAGCTTTAACAAAACTTTCTATGATATAATATCTGTTTATGTCCTTTTCTGAGACTATGTCCCATAGTATAACTATGCAGATTAGCAAAGGCTCATAATGTTACAGTTAGGATATGCAAAAATATTGCTATTATTTAAAATATTAATGGGTGTTTATTTTATAATACAACTCATTCCACCCTATACTTGCTCAACTGAAGAAAAAAATCTGCAAAACCAATTTAGTGACTGTCATGCAATACATTTTACTTTCCATAACTATATAACTATTCTCCACACTCCTTAATTTAGGGATTATTTCAGCAATAAAATTAATCAAATAATGTATTAAAAATTCTGATGAATTTAGTTGCTACTTAATGGTATTTCATTTATATAATTGTATTTTTTGTATTTTTAAGAATAGAGTAGTAAATTTTAGAAGAATAAATGTTTATATAGCTTAATAAAAATTGGCATTTAATATTCTGATTATTTTTATGCTGATTTTTACTCAATAATTGATATATGGGTGAGAAAAATATTTTGTAGTACTTTTTTAATAGTATGAAAATCTCCCCTCACCCCACAGCAGGAAGGATGGCTACCATCAGACCTGTGACTTATCTGAATTTCAAAGCAAATTATATCAACAAAAAGGATTATACTTTAAACTAGAGTAAAGAGTTTAGAACACTTAACCTCTTAATGATTACCTCAAACTAAGCACTTTCTCTTCTTCTTTATATGTGTTTAGTGTTTCATAAATGTTTGCTGAAATTAATGGAATTCATGATTAAATGAAGGATAGAGATTACAGAAAGTACAACAAGCAATCATGTGTGTGTTTGTGTGTATGTGTATGTGTGTGTTCATTATGAAACCAGAAGAATGCAGTTGAAATCAGAAGGGAAACTGTTAACTTGGAAATTACTTTTCCAGAATTTTCTATAATAATGTTCTCATGTCTATCCTATATAAGGAAGTGATTCAAATTTATTGCTGACTCATTCTCTAATATTAAAAGGTTAAAGGATATGTTAATAGGCAATTTCAAAAGAAGGCATTCAAGCTATCCATAACCAGAGAGAATGCTATATATTACTAACAGAAAAAGTAAAATTAGGGCAAAAACGAGACAATATTTTATGCCTTTAATTTTGGCAAAGATAACAAAGGAAGAAAATTTTAAATTACAAATATACTAAATTTCTAAATCTATCATTTTCAAAATATATTTTATTAGACATTTTAAGTATTTTAAAATGAAGAGGAGGTTGCATTGAAAATATTGTCAAGTTTTTCAAAGTTATTTTTTTATACTCATTGTATAAATTGTTCTTCTAGTTTCGTTCCCTTTGTTGTTGTTAAGTCATTTTCAGTCATGTGTAATTCTTCGTGATACCTTTTGGGGTTTTCTTGGCAAAGATAAGGGAGGAGTTTTCCATTCATTCCCTAGCACATTTTACCAATGAAGAAACTCAGGAAAACAGGTTTATTGACTTTCCCAGCACCATATAGCTAATAGATGTTCTGGGATAGACTTAACTCTGATCTTCCAGATTCCACTCTAAACACTGTGCAACTTAGCTGCTCTCTCTGTTCGCTCTCTTCCTTGTCAATTCATATAAGTCTTTGTGCTTCTAAAACTGCCCACTTCACCTCTAATAGGTATATGTGAAAATACCCATATAACTACATATATTTATGTATATGCCATTGCATGTATACTAGTATATGTTAATATAAATGGGAGTGGGATAGAAAATTAAATCCTTTTTAAAAGCATTAATAAATCAATCATTCAAAACCAAATTTGATGGAATCAGATAAATCAGTTGAATATATATTTTCAAGAAATTATAAAGAAAATTCATTAAGATTTAATGCATTTTTGATGGGTACAAGTGACATTGAATTTTAGTAATGGTATTAAGTAATGATAGGAATCAAAATTCAATCAAGGTGATTATCATAAGGAACACATATAGAAACTATTATTACAATCATGCACAGCCATCTCAGAATATGCTTCTCTTCTGGAACTTACTAAAAGAAAAAAAATGCATGCAATTAGTATAATGAGGCAAGTATAGGTTTCATCAGATAGATCCATGCAGAACCACGGCATACTACTCAACAGGAACTAGATTGTGAATTTGCTCCTTCTTTCTCCTCTCATTTTTTCCCGGTAGAGATACATAGATATAGAGGTAAAAAGATATATAGTTTTCATACTTCAGAGTGTGTATGTGCAAGTATATAATCTTTATGATGTAATCATCAAAGGGCATATCAAGAGGTAACATTACATTAGTATTATCTATAATATATCAGGGTCCTATTGGAGGGGAAGGGATTAAACCATTTAAAATTCAAAAAGCAGAGTCAAAAGTCCAGGCTCCACAACTTTCAGAAGTAAAATCAAAATGTTGTTTAATAAGTCAATATAACTATTTTTAAGAAATATAAGTTCTTAGGCAGAAAGGAAATTTGGAATGATTTGTCAAAACCATGGATTTTAAACTTATCTGGTAGTATCTTTTTGTTTGTTTCTTTGTTTTGGAAAGTGGAATCATCTTGGACTGGAATTTTTCTTCTATGTTGTCATGTGGCATGGGAATATTGGGAAATCAGAAAAAAAGAAAAAGTTCTCATTTGTATTCTAAGAAAGCAGTGGAAGTCCCCTTTCAGTTGTCACTATCTAGATTTTATCTCTCAAAGGAAGTCTAAAGTCTAAATAAAATCTACCTACAAAGTATTTTGACATTGACTGCTCTGAAAAATCTAAGTGGTAGAGTTATAAACAACAGATCAATAATGACAATAGTATTAATGTAAACATTTTGTTTTGAAAAGCTTTTTATGTATTCCATTTTAGCATTCAAAGCAACTCAGATGGACAAACTTTTATTATACTCATATAAAAGATGCATGAATGAAGCACAGTTAGATTGAGTGTTAAAATTTAGTTAGTTCCTGTGAAAGGTCTTCCAGATTTCAAGTCTAACATCTTTTGTGTGATACCAACTTGATTCCAATAAAGGCAGTATACAAATATATTGATAGATAGATAGATAGATAGATAGATAGATAGATAGATAGATATCCGAGTCTTTCAAATATACAGAGGAGATAAAACTGTTAAAGTATAGTTATAAAAATATTTTATTTGTTCTTAATTTATTAGCTTAGAATTATACTAAATTTAATATATTTAGTTACTTTGTTTGACACTTTCTATTTTTTTTATTTTTTAAACCAACATCTAAAGTTGAGAACTTAATGTAGGCAGTGATAGTAAAGGTCATACTGGGGAAGAACACCTTTTGGTGGAGAACTTTTATATAATTCTTCAGAATTCAATCTTAGATAATAATGGTCCTGAAAATTTGCACTACCTTTCACACACTCTATCTTCATTTGATCTGCAATTTTGCTTTGTGAAGTAAGTAGTATAAGTTTTATTATCACCATTAATAGATCAAAACTTTTAAAATTGAGGAAACTGATTCCTACAGAGGTCACATAACTTATTTGCATTTTTCATATGGTTAATGATAAACCAGGCCTTGAATACAACTCTCATCTGGCAAATAGGAGGTATTCAATAAACTTTTATTGACTGATTCACTCTCCCAATTCCCAGTCCAAAGCCCTTTATTTTTTAGGCAATTAGATTTTAAGACTAGGAACTCATGAAGAGGTACTCTTTTATTTTTTTTTTTTTTACTCCAAAAGTGATTTATAAAACAGCCAAGATTTTCTGATGAAATATGCATGGATTCATTGTTGGCATTCAATATCTCAAAGTAGTACCAAGAAAATGTCTAATTCTTTAAAACTTCTTTTCAGACAGCCACTAAAGCATTTGGTTCCCAACTAAACTTTTGCTTTATAAAGTCTGCTTTTCAATCCAAATCTTAGTCTTCTTTGGTTTTTAATTTGGACCAGTTCCTTTAGAATTTGACACCATACTATTTTGAGGAAGATACAATTGGAACAGGGATTATGTAGATGAATTGGAAAGAAACAATGTGTATTTCTTTGAAAATTAAGGACTTCCCTTCCTTTGGGAAAAAGAAAAGTTGGCAATTAAATTTCTAATAAGAAGAAAGTAGTTCTGATTTGTATTGTCATCTATGAAATGGCAGAGAAGTCATTTCCGGAGGAAGTTTTTATCCTATTTTAAAATTAATAATGTTACTCTAGTATTTGTGACATCTCCATAAAAAATTACATAACTACAGAATAGCTTTCTTTTCCTGAAACCAAAGTTCTTTATCTTTTGATCATAGATGCAATTTATGATTTTAGAATTAAATTTCAATTACTAGGAAAATACCATACTTTCCCATATAAATGCTGAATAAAATTTAAGTTGGCAAACATTCAAAGTATTTGCATTATAAACTGATTGAGTGCAGCCTTTACTTATGCTAAAGCAATTAAAATAATTTTCACAATGCAGATTTATTCAAACTGTCTTTTTGTACTCTGTGGCAGAGTTAAGAAGATATTGTTTGATGCCACCAAATTGAAAGTGAGGAAGTATCTGATGTTAATACTATACATCAATAAATATTCATATTATTTAACTGATGTGAAATTTTCTTTGCCTTTTGATACTTAATTCATTTAATGTTAGCATTTGCTCCACTCTAAATCATTTCATTCAATCAACTATTAAACTTCATAATTCAACAATAAGAGATAGTTTTCTTTGTAATACACTCAAAAAAGCTTAGGAAGCTATACTAGTTATCACTTCTAAGTATTCATTTGTTATTATTTGATTTTTATCTCATTCAATTCATTTATGTACAACAATGATTCATGTACCTAGTAAAGATGACTTTTCTGAAAATATTATGGAATTGATCCTACTTTAATCAAAGTTTTCATTTTTTAATTAAGTTAGAAAGGAAAATTCCTATCTTCTTTTCTTTCCCTTCAGGGAGGGAACATTGTGTAATCTTATTATCAAGTTTTCCCCAGGGCCCTTTTCCTTTAATGAATTTGTCTTAGTCAAGGAACACTGGATGGTAGTAGCAATGAATCTGACAAAAGGGCATTTCATTTAGATTTATATTACACATTTTTTCCTTTAAATATTAGATTATTAATGTATCATTTAAAACAAACATTGACTTTCCAAGTATGTTTAGAGTCCTATGCTAATGATATTATTTATATAACATACTCTAAAGAAAAATCCACTGCCACATGATGCACAACAAAAGTTCTTTAATAGACCAGAGTGAGACTCAGAAGTATTGACAACAACATCCTAAGAAACTACACAGTGGTGCTTTTTGAGAAACTACTTTGTAGCCATACTGCCCTTTGCTATGTAGCCAACTTCATCTATTCTGCTTTTCCGCGCTTTAATGAATAGGATTTGTTAAGGAAAAACATAATTGTTAATTGTTTAGAATGACACTAGGGAAGAACTGGCAGTGATGGGTTTCTACAATTCTAACTGGAATAGTTGAATTTACTCACCATACACCTTAAGGAGAGATCAGAAGTACCTGCCAGCAGTAAGACATACTAGATCAAGAAAAGCACCTCTTATGTAAGTGTTTGCTTTTGCTTTAGTGTATCAGGATCCTAAGGACACTCTGTGAATCCTCAATCCATGATTTCCTGGGAATTTCCACATCCTCATCTCAGGACTAGACCAGATGGAAATATGAGTCAAATCTCCTGTGGAAAATGTTCTTTTCCCTTCTCAAAAGGGGGACTAACATAAAGCATTCTTACAACTCTAGGGTTTAAAGGAGCTTCTGTACTGTCTGTGGGATATGAAGGGTCTAGACTGGCAAAGGATTCACAGCTGCTTGGTAAATGAATATTATTAAATATTTTATTAATATTCATAGCTATTCTATGCTAAGAGCAAATGCTTCATTCAATTTCTAATGATTTCTGTCTGCTTCTATGGAAAGCTGACTCTATTAGGCTAGCTGATCTCAAAGGAGGTAGATTTTTAACAAGAATTTGGAAATTCAGAGCTCATATAAGTACATCTTATTTCCATAGATACATGAAATTTCCCAAACCAATGCAGATAACAAGTTATTTATCACTTTGCAAATAGAACCAATGGAATTGACCGATTCACATAAAAGTTAAGTGCTATGTCCAAAATTATATTTCTAATTAATATAAAAGTTAAGAATCAATGTTTGCTTTTTTTATGACTATAAACCCAGCACTCTATCCACTTTGTCATACTTTCTCATATATATGCACATGCACACACAGAATGGGTGAAGGGCTACTGCAAATAGAATGAACAATAAAATCAAATTGTTCCATTATTGGTCCTCATAATTGCCCAGTCAGAGGATGTTCAAGAATTTGTATTACTGCAGAAATTGTTAGGTAAAATATTCCCCCACCTTAATTTTTTCTCAACATTGTTTTAACTAGGAGACAACTCAGGAGCTTAGTTATGGTTAAACACATAAATGAATGGATAGAAGATCTATGTACATATGAAGATTGTCCTTTGATCTGTAACTGAAGTTGCTATTTCTAGATCTTGTCCTTGTTTTCAGGGCTATTGCCTGGAAAATTATTCTATATGCTGCCTGCTAAGTTAAGCATTTATCTAATGTTTCTTGGCAACTTACAATCACATCACATTGCTCAAAGTTGTGCTTCTCCATGTCTTTTAAGGATTTTAATAATTCTCTCCATTTTATGAAAATAAAAATCTAGATAATGTCAATCTTTTAAAATACTCATAAGCTTGGGAATAAAGGAAATAAGTTGCCTGACTAAAATAATCAATACAAAGCTCTTAAATTCACTCCAGAAGAAATATCCTCAAAGATCTTCATTCTAAACTTTATCATTTTATATAACATATCATATCACAGTTCATTATTTAGTTTTACCTCTCACATCATATGAGATATAAATTATTTTAAGATGTACTTAAATTTGATAAGCATAATGCATTGAGAGGGGTTATATGATGGATTATAGTATATTAAGTAAGAAAAGAGGAAAAACGAAGAACAAAAATCTGAGAAATACAGAAATCTTGGGACTCAGTTTAAGAGGTAGCTATTCAACATGCTGCAATAGATTCTGGGGAAATCACTGAATTCCAATACATTACAATAAATATTTCTCATACTGAATACCTTAAGCTATCCAGCTTAGAGCTTTATATTTCCTCCACACTTCCAAATTTATCTGCAGGAGTCTCATTCTAATATGGATGACTCTGCATTTCTAAGGACTTTGTCAACAAACCATAGTTTTGTCATGCTGCAAAAATTAAGGCATAGCCAGAGTAAAACACTATGTTAGTATTTTAGAAGACAGGTTCAGTTAAGTATGGAGAAGTTTATCATCATTAGGCTGGCCACTTGGTGAAATGATCTGTATCAAGCTACGAAACAAAGATAAGTACAAAATTACACTTTGGCCTATGTGGTACCTTTTCCCAACACATTATAACAGTGGCTAAATGGCTAAAAAGTGATGAAAGCAATTTTAGACCACTTAAAAACTTTAAGTTCTGTTGAAATTTAAAAGTGGTACCCTTGTCCAATGACCAGACTGATTACTGGAGGAATTGAATCATTCAATCAAAATCAAAGGACAAAAAAATGTAGACAAATCAATAAAATCTCACAGAGTCTCCTTGGAGATATAATAAAAAATATTGGAAGAATTGGTTTAATCATATATTTTAAGGCAACATCAACCTTAGTTTCACAGGATAATTGCTCACCTCATATTGTACTACTTAAGGTAAACATTTGCAAAAAGACCCTCAGAAAGATAGGTGCAACTTATGCAACAATACTTATTATAGAGAATAAGAATAGAGACAAAAGAGGAGAAACATTCTATGAGGAACTTGATGAAACTTTCCAAATTAAAATGTTGTGTACTTATAAATTTGTTGACTTCAAATCAAGTTGAGAATAAATAGATGGTGAATATTGGTTGAACACATGATTCTAGAACAGAAAGTGAGAGTGAGCAAAGATTTATAGTTTCTACAGTAATTTTATTTGATTTATATTATGGATATTGTCTTTAAGAGAAGAGCTGAGAGACTCTAGTCAAAGTGAACATCTAATAGTATCTATCGTAAGTAAATGAAATCCACTTTATATTAATATGAAACTATTGGTTGCTTATAATAGCTGGCTATTATACATTTTATTATATACTATATATTTTATTATATGTTATACATATATATATTTTGAAAATGAAAAAAATATATATTTATTCAAGAAACGTTAACCAGCAGATATTTTAAAATACTAGGGGAACACTAGCAATGAACACAGACTGAGCATATATAAAGTTTTCTAGGTTAGATGGGGATGAGGAGCACACATTTCAAGTGAAATATGTTTTGCTGTTGCCTATTATGTGCATGTAAAGATAACCAAACTCTAAACAAATTTGTAGTCTAAAAATACCACAATAGTTATGCCACCTACTACATGGTTGACTCTACTATGTCAGTAATATTATAAGAAGAATAACTAAAATATGTACAATACATTATTATAATTATTATATGTTATTATATTATAATTATTAGCCCTTGCTAGATCTCAAATTCTATTTTTACATAGTCTCCACTTGTATAACTTAGAACTATAGTTGGAACTTTAAGATTTGCAAAATGTTTTACCTGGATTATCACATTTGAACCTTGTATCAACATCACAAGAGGTAGGTATTATTATTCTTATTTTACATATAACTAAAATGGAAGGATTGTAAGTAACATATCCAGCCTCACATAATTCTTGTTATTGTTGAAACATTTCAGTAATGTGATACTTTGTGATACTGTCTGGGTCTTCTCATCTAAGATACTGGAATGATTTGCCATTTCCTTCTCCATATGATTTTACAGATAAGGAAACTGAGGCAAATGAGGTTAAGGAACTTCCCCATAATCACACATCTAATCAGGGTACAAACTACTATGTTTAATATTCTATTACTCGAGTTTGGCTGAGTTGAAAGGTAGCACTCTGTCTACTGTATCACCCAGCTCTCAAAGATGGAATAATTTCTAAAACAAACACCTGTTTACATTTAAACAATCAATATGTTAGAACAAAGATAAAAGTCAAGAACACATTAGAAGAAGAAAAAAAGGAAATGGGAAAACTAAATTTTTTGACATCTGATGGGAAGTAAATTTATGCAGTGGAAAATGAATTAACCTTGATTTTGGGAGAGCAGACCTATAATCCAAACTAAAAATTTTGGTAAATATGTGTGTGGTCTTAAGGGAAAAAAAACAAACTATATTAAACTCCTATTTTCTTCATTTAAACAAGTAAAATAATTGTTTTGTTACTTATACCACATATTTGATGTATAGAAAGTACTTTTAACACTTTAAGATCCTTTATAAATGTAATTAATCCATTAATATTTATTTTCTTAATATTCTTTAAGTCTTTCTTAATAAACAAATTATAATCTAAGTAACATTATATGATAAGAATAAAAAGACAAAACAAAAAAGTCCCTGTAATTAGGGAGTGCTATCTTATAGATAGATAGGGATATATTCTGATACAATATTGATATTGAATCTGTCCAATCAAATTTTCTTAAACAATAATTTTTCTCCTATGTTATATTGTAGACTTTTATGTGTCTCTTCTGTCTACATAATAAGTACCAAAATGTTCCTGGCAATACTGGGTTTCAAATTACTCAATTTATTTTTTAATTTTTACCAAATCAGGTTTGGTAGTCATGTGCTCAGTTGATTGAAGACTTTCTGACTTGTTCCTAGTAGTTTCCTCCTTTATATCTTCTCTTATATTTTTATAGTCCTTTCAGGTACTTGATGTTGGATCACCTATATGTCCTCTTATGTAACTTACACATGTCCTCGTATATAAGTTGTTGTTTTTTAATAGGACATGGAGCAAAACTGAGATTTTTTTAAGAAATAAGATCACATTTGCATAGAAAATATCCTTTTATTCCTCCAAGTGTTATGAATTTAAAAAAATTATAGTTTAGGAAGTATTTATAGGAAAATAGGAAACAATTATTATTGCAATTTCATCAGTATCAGTTGAAATACGCAATGGAAATGATGAGGGAGAGAAGAGAATTTTTTTTAATTTATCTTTTAGGGTGAAAATATTTATGAAAATACTGTTGGGGAGATGAAATATAATTTCAACTAAAATACTTCATATTGAAAATCCAAGGATCTGTTTGAATAAAAAGCAATCAAAAATCAATATAATATATGAGGAAAGACATATTATATGTAAAAGTGACAGTTAATAAAACAAAATTCTTATAAACATGATTGATAACAGAATGTAGCTTTCATCTTCTGAAAGAATGGAGACAAATTACAGATTTTTTTTCTGAAATAGAAAATCAATCTGATGACTACGTTGAGAGAAACGATATTTAGTTATCTACTTGTGTTCCCTATCTCCTTTGTCATAAACTCACACCTTACCTGTGTTGAAATAAATCTTCTACCAAAAACATATTAAATGATTAGCTACGTATAAGTTAATAGTTTAACAATTTACTAACAATATTTCCTCTCTACCAACAAGATTTCAGCAATGCTGATGGAATAAATTTGATAAATTCATTTTCACTAAGTGCCTATTTAGTGATTACTTGCATATACAATACTACACTACAGTCTTTACTTGTCTTCATTTTGATTTAGCTGCTAAATGTAAGAGCCCATGTTGGCTCCCTTTCTCTACTGTCAACAGAGTGACATTACTACAAAATGGAATTCTTACTTGTGGAACTTATCTTCTGGCCTAAACAGCAATGTCTATAATTAAAAGTCTTAGAAAATTGCCTAGAGAGTTATAATTTGTTATTTGTTCAGGTTTACAATGCCTGTATGTATTAAAATTTGGACAATTCATTGACTCCAATTTTGGGACTCTATCTATTAAGCCAGGCTGTCTTTCATAACATTACAAAAAAAAGTTTGATTAAAAACTAAATAGAAGTATTTTCTTAAGAAAAATCCTTATTCCCTCCCTCTCATTTCTCTTCTTTTTAATTCTATCTTTATGAATTAATCAACATTAGGAGACCTTGTTAAAGATTCTATCTCTGCAGATAGGTAATATCACTTTAACTTATAAATTCATAAATAACTTATAAAACAATTTAACTTATGCTAGGGCACCAAAGGTCTATGTGACTTGCTCATGATCATGCGACTCATATATTTTGGATATGCGAATAAAACCTGGGTCCCTAATAACTCCATGGTCAACTCTAACTATTCTAATATGTCACATTTCATATTTTTTTTAATTTTCCAAATTTTACACAGCTTCCCTTGAACAGTGATTCTTAAATTTGGGGGCATGTCTGGTCTCTGGGCAGTCTAGTGAAGGCTACAGACACCTTCTCAGATTAATATTTTAAATGCATACAATTCAGTATGTAGGACTGAAAAATGTATATATTGAAAATCAGTCATAAAAAATGGCTTAAAAAGTTCATTGTGGATAGAGCTGTAAGTCTAGAGTCAGGAAGATCTGAATCAAATCCAGTGGCAGATACTCCTTACTATGTGATCCTCAGCAAGTTACTTAACCCCAAATGCCTATCCCTTGTTGTCCACTCTTCTTTCTTAGAATAGATACTAAGACAAAAAGTAAGGGTTTAAAAAGGTTCATGGACCCAAAATAGGAACCCCTTCTTTAAAGTTACTTGAATTAACATGAAACATATTGAATAACCAGCCAGTTTTTCTTACAATTTGATATTTTTATTGCTTTTAGACTGAAATGCTAAAAGATTCAGAGGCCCTAATGCTTTTACTACTAGTAGTAGTACTTTTACTATAAAACATACAGCTCACATCTTTACCGTACTTTAAGATTTAACAAAGCAGTAATTATGTAACATTTCTGTGAGTCAAATATCACATGTGTTATTATTAAATTTTATTGATAATAAATGAGGATTAGAGAAAAGTGGCTCATTCTCATATGTTTCAGAAATAATCTAAATTTTCAAATCAGAGTCTCTTGATTCTAAGTCCAACATTCTTTCCTTGACACAATACCTCCCCTTTATCTTATGAGTAAACAAAGAAAATATAAATCAGAATATTTTAAAATTAGTTTTCTATCATTTTCTTTGAGATTGTTATTATTACTTTCATCCCATAACCACAGGAGAGATTTGGAGGAAAATCAGTCATGACTTAAAAAATATTTTATTTCGTTTTGTTTTCAATACTTAATTCTTTCCTTCCCTCTTTTCCCTCTCCCTCTCCTGAGAAGACAAGAAAAACAAAACCTGTAACAGATATATAAAGTCATATAAAACTAATGTTGTTATAATTATAACATATTTTCTATGATATTTCATGAAAAAATGGGTTAGGTCTCTTTTTATTGTCACTACTTTTCAAGTCACTACTAATTTCTTATAGAGAAGGGAATTAAGTAGCAGTGTGATGCCAAGCACCGAATGCAAAATTAACTGTATGACTATCTTGGGACTTTATCAGATTTGCTAAGTTAAATCTCTGTCTTAAGAAGGCAGAGTTTCTGTATGGTATGATTTGAGGGTCCAGTGACTCCTATTCCCTCTCTGCAAGAAAAAACAAACAAATAAATGACAAAAAATAGAGAGAGAAGAAACCTGGCTTTAAAATCTCATCTCTAGCATTTACTAGTGATGTGGGACAGGCAGAGTCACCATTGCTCTCTAAGCCACATTTTTCTCATCTATAAAGTAGGAAAATAATTTGTTGTCATCATTCAGTCATTTTAGTCATGTCCAACTCTTTGTGACCCCATTTGGGTTTTTTCTGGCAATGATACTGTAATGGCTTTTCATTTCCTTCTTCAGTTCATTTTATAGGTGAGAAAATAGAGGTAAACAATGTTTTATGACTTGCCCAGAGTCACACAACTAGTAAACATCTGAGACGAGATTTGAACTCAGATTTTCCTGACTTCATGTGCCACCCAGCAGCCAGAGAATAATACTAGTAAAGTTTTACTCATGAAGATTATTGTGAGAATCAAAAGAAATAAAGATTGTATGGCAAAATGATGCAATGGGCAGGAAAATAAATTTAATGTAACAACTGATTTTGAATTTGAATACAGACTATTCTAATTGTTGCCTATGTGACCTTTAGCAAGTCACTTCTCAAGTCTGTACTTCTGAATCCTCTGTAAAATAAGGGAGTTGGACTAGATGACCTTCATGGTGGTTGTTTTTGTTTTTTTTCTTCAGGACTCTGAACCTATGTAAAGCACTTAATACATCTTAAAACATGACATTAATATGAGTTATTTCACTTCTTTTTAGAGGAAATTATTTTTATGCTGTAACCTATATGTTAAAGTCCTGGAATTCTTTTAAGAAAACATCCCATAAAAGATCAATTTTCTTACAAAAATATTTCTGTCTCAAAATTATTACTCTCGTGTCAAATTCTATTCTACAAAGTATTTATAAAATACAAGATAAAAAGAATATAGAAAAATAACAGCACACAAAAATTTTTTTTCAAACAAGAAACGCATGCCATCATACACATTCAGCAGTCTCTTCTGAAGCTCTTACACGTTTACAGCCATTAGATTTTTAAGAAAGTCAAACAAAAATAAAACATAGAACTTATACAAAGTATTTGATGCAAGACACCTATCTCATGGCAAATAAAAACTCATGAAGAAAATAGAGTAAAGAATGGAATATCCTTTAATCTTCATTCAGATTCTATCAGTTCATTCTATGGTGATCAATATCCTTTTACATCATGAGTTCTGTGGAGTGAGATAACATTCTTAAAATCATGGAGATGCATGGACATGTTTCATTGGAAGTAGATTTTTTTTTTAATTTTAAACCCTTAACTTCTGTGTATTGACTTATAGGTGGAAGAGTGGTAAGGGTAGGCAATGGGGGTCAAGTGACTTGCCCAGGGTCACACAGCTGGGAAGTGTCTGAGGCCGGATTTGAACCTAGGACCTCCTGTCTCTAGGTCTGGCTCTCAATCCACTGAGCTACCCAGCTGCCCCTGGAAGTAGATTTTTGAAACTTCAAGCCATAGGTGTAGCAAATTATAAATTTCCTTCCCTAGGTCACATTAAAGTGTACTCTTCTGCATAATACAGCAAGAATGGGGTAAACAAGCTTAATAGAATGTAAGTGAAAATAATACAAATGACCAAATTATATATTTCATTTATGTTATATACAATAAATATATGTCAATATAATTTAGGCAAAATATAAAAAGTCAATGAGAATTACATTATATTTTCAATAATATTTTAACCAATACTTGAATCACTAGAATCAGAAAATCCTAATCATTTTACTTAAGTTTCAGTATTACCAATTCACCTCTCATTTTATTTTGGTATTTCCATATTTTTCATTTTTGTAATTAAGTAATCTTATAAAACCATAATCCTAAAATATAAACCAAAATAAACAACTGAAAAATCATATGCTTTCATATGCATTCTGACACCATCTGTTCTTTCTCTGTAGGTGGATACCATTCTTTGTCCCAAATCCTGGATCATTGTAATGCCAATATGTTGATCATTCCACAATATTGCTGTTATTGAGTACAATGTTTTTCTAGTTCTGCTTATTTCACTTTGCATCAGTCCATGAAGATCTTTCCAGCTCTTTCTGAAATTTTCCTGTTCACCATTACTTTTAGCACAATAAGATTTATTTTAAAAAATAAATATTTTCCTCTTCATTCAGTAGAAATATTTCATATACTAGAAATTCAATTTGTTTAAATTCCTCTGGTGTGCTTTTATCTTATCTCCAAAAAATAAAAGTATGATTATGATTAAAAACAATGTTCTTTTGGTCATACAAATTGTAACAAATCAGGTACACTGTGTGATTAAAATTAGATCGAGTGACCCAACCATTTTGTATGTAAAAATAAGATACTAGGAGACCCTTCTGGATAAATATCTGGATTTATTTTGACAAAGAAATCAAATGGCTAGGGTTTGCAGGTTTCCTCCCAGTTCATAACCTGAGGCTTCTACTTTTATAATTCCCCATTTCCTGCTCACCACTTTTATCCTCCCCCTCTGTAGGAAGTATCCTATTTCCATCAGCATTGAATGGAGGGATTCTGGATTAATATCTGGAGTGCCATCAGGAGCCATGTTTTCTGGAGTGGCATTTGAAGGTAACATCTAGAGCTAGAGATCCCAGTACAAGTTTTCTGGAGTGACATTCAGAACACTGTGACTTCTGAGTCACCCCATGCCTCATGTGTGAGGTTAACTTTTCAGAGTATATTTTTGAAGGGACAAATCTTACATTATAATCAATATAATATTTTTCTCATTTATGACTAATATAACACACTTATAATTACTATATCAAGTAATAACTCAAATATTTTCCTGGGGCTACATTCTAAATCTGTTAACATACACAGACCTTTGCCTGAGACTAAATTCTTACTATGAAATCACACTGTTGTATTCTTAAAATCACACTCTAAAAAGTATTGATTAGACTGCTAATGATTGATTTCTAGTTACCTGTATTTCTTTAACAAGTAAAATACTCATGATGGAAAACAACCCTATATTTATGAAAATCAATATATTAATTAAGATCATTTATTGAGAAAAATGAGTGACAAAATTTTAAGTTTTGTTATTAAAAGACTATTTTTAGATCTGAAATCATAAAATATAATTCATTCTAAACTAAATCCATTTATAAACCTCTCCTAAGTCTAGTGAGAACAAACAGTTATTAATTAATGGTTCCAAAAACAAGATCACATGTGGTTTCTTTTTCTGAGACCAATTCACTCATTCTCACTGGAATTCTCATTTTGAGTCTCACAGAGGTAAATTCTAGTCTTATATTTTATTTCAATGACTGTCTCATGACTGAAAGCTAAATGCTTTCAGTCATGAGACAGTCAACAATGTGCCAGCACCCATCACTATAGCCCCTGAGTTCAATAAGGTTTGGTGCTTAAAATTTCAGTGTGTCCTGATGAAGAAAATATGGCAATTCTCTCAGAAAAACAAAACAAAACAAAACAAAACATGAAAGACAACAAATCAAATGAAAAAAAAATTAGTTGAGTGAATGATTTTTTTAAAACCCTCTTGGAGGGTTTAAATCCATCTTGGAGTCAATACTGTATATTGGCTCCAAGGCAAAAGAGTGGTAAGGTTGGGTAATGGGGGTCAAGTGACTTGCCCAGGATCACACAGCTGGGAAGTGTCTGACGTCAGATTTGAACCTAGGACGTCCCAATCCACTGAGCCACCCAGCTGCCCCCTCTTGGTGAGTGAATGATTTAAATGACTGTCCTTCTAAAGATTTAGTTTGAATGTGAGGATGCACAACAGAATTTTGAAAAATAATGCAGACATCAGAAAGAACAATAAGAGGAGTAAGTAAGACTCCAAGTAGAAGTAAATTGTAGTCTACATGTGCCAGTCAACAATTAATCCCTTAATCAATAAACACTTATTTAGTAGCTACTAGGTAAAAGCACTGTGCTTAGCAATGGTGAAACAAAAAGAAGCAAGACAGCCCGTGTCATTAAGAAATTTGCAATCTAATGGAAATTTCCATATAGCAAATAATATACACAAACAAGACATATACAGGAAAAATAGGAAATATTTAATAGAGAATGCATTTGGATTGAGTCGAATTGGGAAAGATTTCCTATGGCAGATAGAATTTTTGTTGGGACTTAAAGGAAGTTATATCTGGAGGATTATATCAATTCTCAGTTCCCTACATAGAAATGAATGATCTGGATAGTGTCCAAAAACGTGAAGGTTTCTGAGTTCCTTACATGTGAAGTGCAGGTGATATAACTAGGGATATTTAACATGAAGATGAGAAGCCTGGGAATGAATGTGGGGGAAGGGAAAAGTTACTCTTTTCTTCAAGAATTTGAAAGAGTGTCATATGGGAAAGATTAGAATGTTTTCTTTTTGGCACAAGAAATCAGATCTAGAAATAATGTTTGTTAGCTGAAAGGATAAAAATTTAGGTTGAGTATCAGGTAAATTTTCTAATTGTTTAAAAGTTATCTAAACTGACATGTGTATCCTTGAGAGGTTTTAGCATTCTATTCATTGGGATGGTTCAAAGGTAAGGGGAAAATGCCAAGTTCTTTGGAAGTATGGATTGGACTAGTTATTTGCAAAAGTTCCTTCCAATGTTAAAATTATGAGATCCTATTACTCTGGAAGATGAATAAAAATTAACTTTTGGATCTCAGAAATGTACTATGCATCATATCCTGGTCATAGGACACAAATCCCATCATCAGCTTTGGAAAAGAAGGCTCCTTTTCCAATTGCACAACAATGTGGAACTAGTAACCTAACCAAAGTTATTTTTGAGAATACCACTATATAGAGTTTGTTGGGGTGGAGAGAAAACACCCCGGGCCTCAAAGGGAGATGTTCCTATTTTGGTGTAAGGAGAAAATGAAAAAAAAAATTGAGCCATGCAAATGGATCAGAATTTTCTGGGAGACAGTGGGATGCCATTAATGAAACCTTTAAAGAAAACACATGATTAACACTTATTATATATCTTCTAGAAGGCATTCTTTTCCAGGTATATATTACACTACAGTCAGAGGTGCTTCCTGACTCTGCAGATCTGTTTCTGCACTGTTAAACAACTTAAAGTCTTTTTAATCACCTACAAATTAGATGGCATCTAACTCTATAACCAGAGCTCTTTGCACTATGCCAAAAAAACTAAATTTAATACAATATTCCACAGCTACACTGAGTTCAGTTTGCATTGTTTCTGATCATAGAGTATTTTAATGCTAGACAGGAATAAAACTCAAAAATTGTACATCGAAAATTGCTCATTTATTCAGAAGTTAGATATCTGACCAATCACAACTTATCCAGAACACCTCCTGAACTGGTAAAAATGGACTTGAAAAAGTCCTCTCAGTAGCATCCATAAAAATCAGTTGAGAACCACAGACTGGTATTTGTAATATAGGACACTGTTTCTGAAGCACATTGAAAAAAAAGGAGTTATTGATAAAGAAAGAGAAACAAAGACTTTTATAAAACAAATTGATATTATTACTTCTAGTTTTATTTTATCAGAGCAATTAGATAACTTAGGGTAGGGGGAAGTATTTCTATTGGCACTAATTTCTCTGTTCTACATATTATTGTGGTTATCTAACGTTCCTTCACTCATTTGCCTAAGAAAGCTATGAAAAATATGTTTTTATGTAATTCACGATAAAACCTTCCATACTAAGAAAATGTAATTTTTACAACTTTGTAAAAGGATCCAATAGTTTTTCCTTGCCCACTAAGTAAAGACAACATGCCTGTCTTTATTGCTCCTTCCAGGCTTCTAAGGCCATACCATACTATGGAATTCCTAAACTCTATCACCCTTTACTTATCTTCATAAAAAAGTCAGCCAAGAAACATTTTTAAGTACCTGCTATATTTCAAGTACTGTCCAAAGACACTGAGGATACATAGGAAACAAACAAAAAAACAATTATTCTCTTATTTAGAACCTTAAAGTCTAATGAAAGATGCGACATGCAAATAATTATGTAATACAAATGCTTATATCAGTTTATTGCATATATATGTATTATATATACATATAATAAACTGAAATTAATTCTGGTGGAAAGGTACTAAGGTTAAAGAGGGCTGAGAAAGAATTTTAAATAATGTATAACAAATGTTTAAGGAAATATGGATTGATTTTTTCATTATTATAGTTTCCTAAATTACACCATTCTTTGTCCTTCAAGAAAACCATTGCATAAAAGAAATAATATGCTGTTTTTAAAAAAGAAAAAGAGGGTAAAAATTAGAACAATAGTTAAAGCTTAAAAATGCATGCGACATGATTGTGGGTCTCTTACTTCAAATTAGGGGGTGGGGTGAGATTTTCTTCTTACATTTCTTCATTTGAGTCATGCTTTATCTGTACCATTTTGTAAAATTTATTTTAAAAATGTTGGTGTTCTTGTGTAAATTCTCATAGTTTTGTGTATATTATTTTTTTCACTTTGGTTAAGAAGTTGGGATTTAGCTGAGATTTGGAGGATACCAAACCATACAGGAGGCAGAAATGAGGAAGGAGAGAGTTTCTGGTATGGGGAACAGCTAATGAAACTGCCTGTAGTTAATAGATTAATTGTTTGAGACAAATATGAAAGAAGTTAGTATTGCTGGACCACAGAGTTCTTTAGAGAAGTGAGGTGTAGCAAAACTGAGAAGGTAGGAAGGGGCCAAACAAAGAGACAAAACAAGTAGTTCTTCCATTATCCAAGCCCACAGACTAATGAAAAATGCAACATATAAACTATGTACATATAAAATGTACAGAAGGTAAATTTAATTACAGAGTGAAAGTTGAAGAAGTTTAGAAAAGGACTAGGAAGACTTTAAAAAGTCCTGTAAAAAGAAACTAAAATCCTATTCTGATGGGGGGCAAAATGTTTAAATGGGGCTTCTGCTTTCCTATAATCATCGTTAGGTTTGCGTGTAGGTGTTCATTCATTGATGATATTTGAAGGTAAAACTTTATCCTGAAGCAGTATGACCCTGGCACTTCACCCATGGCAAATGATGGACTCGATGAGAGGTATTTGATGAATACCAACGTGAAAGGAGTTATGAATATCAGAGAAATCATTAACACTCTATCTTAAAGGATGGCAAGACTTGTAAGAAGATCACTGTTACTGTGCCCTCTCTGTTGCTCATGCCCTCCACCCTGACCCCTCACATTTTACAGTCCTTCAGCTTTCAATAACTATAATTTATATTGGAATTCTTCATTCCTTTTTCCTGTACATGTCCAGCTAGACTGTGGAGTCACATTCATGGTTATGAAGTGAAATCTAAAATGCATTTAAAAATCTGTAATTATTAAGATCCCATTTTTAGAAAATCCTTGTAATAAATGGATATACTTTGGTCCTTGTTGTAGGTACTCTGCTTTGATTTTCAATGGGGTTCTTTAAAAAACTGTAAAAGTTAAGAGTTCATTCAGAACTTACTTGGACCACTTTACTAAATGAATTGTGCTTCTTTCCATATCCTTCTGTTATAATTTGATCACTTGAGAACTTTTCTCACATAAATTTGACAATGTGTACGAGGAAGGATTCAGAGTGAAGCAGTTGTTTCAGTCTATTGAAAGATATTTCCAAAACAAAAATGATAGAAAATAGGAACTTATCTAATTAAGATGGGATGTATCGATATTTATGGATACAAACTATTTTAATCATCCCAAAGCTTACAAAATTTAAATGAATATATGTTAAGATGTACCTCAAAAAATAGGGTTACTGGAATTTAATAAATTTTAGTTGACAGAAGATGACCATAAGTATTTTACTTGAAAATATATATGGTAATTTTAATTATCAAGGAAACATGGCCCCAAAAGTTTGAATATTCTCCTCCCCTTCTTTGCAAGGTCAGGTAAAGTCTGACAGTAGATACATAATTCTGTTTCTACTGTCAGACTTGGCCTGATTTAGCTGAGAAATTTTGTTGAATTGTTTAATTTGTCCTTTTAAAAAATTATCTGTGCTAAAGGATAAATTTGTGGATTGGAGAAAGCAATATATTGGGAAAGGAAAGTGATAGAAAAATATGTATACACTTAATAAGAAGGGAGACCAGGTTTCCTGAATCTAAGATCATTGCTCCCCAACCTTCTTCTAAAACCATTCCCTGCAACTACATTAAAAACTACTAACAGTGAATAAAACACATTTGTTCACAAAGTAAATGAATTTTCCAGTTAAGGTTTTGCTAGAATAGTATATATTGGCATGAGGAATTTTGCTACCTTTCACCAATTTGTAACCCTTTGAATAAGAAAAGAAAAAGAGATGCAATTTAAAAGTACTTAAAAGGGGGCAGCTGGGTAGCTCAGTGGATTGAGAGTCAGGCCTAGAGATGGTAGTTCCTAGGTTCAAATCTGGCCTCAGACACTTCCCAGCTGTGTGACCCTGGGCAAGTCACTTGACCCCCATTGCCCACCCTTACCACTCTTCCACCTAGGAGCCAATACACTGAAGTTAAGGGTTTAAAAAAAACAAAAGTACTTATAAGTACACAAAGTATAATATAATGTGTGTATCAAAACATTTTAATATTTTTCAATTATACCACCAAGACTACTCTGTCTCCTTCAGTATCAGATTATTAATAAAGGTATAAATTTCAATGTAAAGAGAATTATCTTGTTTTATATTCTTTATAAGTACAATTTCTTAGGATGGAAAGGCAAGAACTACCTTTGACTAAAAAAGTTGCCTCCCTAATTTGAAATTATAGAAATAAATTGGGGAAAATCATGAGACATGGGAAGTAGTTTTTACATGTAATCTATGCAAAGAGAAATATTAAGATGGCATTCTAGCTTGCTTAGTCAGATCAATTTCTAATTTCTAATGAATAATCAAATCAATATCATTTGTGGCTTTTAAGTGCCACTAAGTTTCAAGTACATATTTCTGTTTAATTTGATGCATTATGTTGCTACGAGGTTTGTTTTAGGACCCCCTCCCCCTTAGATACCCAGGGTCTCCTTCAATAGGTCTATCACCTTTCACTAAAATTCTAGTTGTGGTGCTAAATCTTAAAGCAAAAAGTTTTGAAATGAGTAATTTCTATAAAATGAAAAATGTATTACTCATTTTATATTCAGAATTTATCAGCATAACTCATAAAAACAAAATGAAGCTCAAAACCAGAAGGTTGGAAATACAAGTGATCTCCTGATTCAAGATAACATTGCATTCAAGATGAAGAAAATAATAATCATATATTTTACAGATTTAATAAAAAATCATTAGAACAAATGAATAAAGTCCAAATATTTATCATCTTTATCCTCTTACATTCATATAATTCTTTATAAAATTCTTATTTAATATTGTCTAATGTTTTCATTAAACAGAGATATAAGTAATAATTTACAATTGTCTTTATTTTATATTTGAGGAAGTCCTATGCTATGTTCATTGTTGATTTTAAAATACAAAGAAATAACTTGGTTCCTGCCCTCAAATATTTTTAATGAAATAATAAGTGAACATCACGCAGAAAATATGTGATTAACATAATGCTATAGGAAAACACTCTGTCTCTGTCTCACTGTCCATCTTCCTGTCTATCTCTGTCTCTCTGTCTCACCCTGTAAACATATGCACATATGTGACTGCTATGGAGTATATTAATAAGGTAAACAACAACATAGAGTAAAATTATTTACAGAAGTACTCAAAGAATATTTTATTCAAATTGGGCCATGAAGAAATGATAGAGCTTGAATGAAAGGAGATGAAATCCAATTTCAGTCCTTTATGAGAAAGTTAAAAAGTCTATTTCTTTTTTCTGGGTTCAGAAGGATAAAGTTTCCCCTTGAAAGAAAAGGAAAAGTGTTTGAAAGAGTAACAAAGATGTCAAGGGATTTGAGAATTAAGAATTTTATCAGCTATGCCAGGAATTTGAGAGGATTTATGGAAAGTGCCAAAAAAGGAAAAACAAAAAGGGTACCTGTGTGCTCATGTCATAAGAAGACGGACTGAAGGAACTGAAGATGTTAATCTAGAAAAGACTTATAGGAACTATGTAAACTGTTTTTGAATATATGAAGGAACATGTCCTTGGAAAGGAATTAAACTTTTTTCTGCTTAGTACCTCAGGGAAGAACCAGAATCAATGAAAAGTTTTCTAGTTAAGTGAATTGTCCCAAAGAGGATTGGACTAACTGAAGAAATAATGGGTTTCTCTCACTGTGGGTCTTTGAACAAGGATTGATAACCTCTGATGAAACATATTATAATAGGAATTATCTTAAGCAGACTTTGGACTAGATTGCCTCTAAAGTACTTTTTAAAAGTCTATAATTTTGTATCTGTTAATTTAATTCCATTGAAGAAATAGGTTTAAGAGGTAAAATGCTTCACTGAATGTCATAATTAGTTAAAATCTATTTATATAGTGTTTGCTATTTTCCTAGTACTGGGCACACTCTCTGTCCATGAGGAGCTAAAAGGTGATGGGTGTGCAAGAAAATGTTGTTTAAAAGTATATATAATTAAAATTGACAATAATAAAGAATTGTTAAGTGAAAGGGAATTCAATCATATTTTGTCACTAGCCTGACCATCTAAATAAAGAAAATAAAGGTAAAATGTATGCCACTTCAAGTCATTAGTTGAAAAGTATTATCATTTATATATTTTAAATTTTGAATAAATTATATTTACATCTTGATTTTGCAGTAATTTATTCTAGGATTATACCTAGCAATTATGTTGTCCTACATTATCCTTTTCTAAACCACTAGTATTTGTGTTGAATCAAAGATGATAAAAAATAGCACAATTGCCTAAGGGAGGGGGGGAATAATGCTAAATTAGGCCAGTGTATTTTTTTAAACACACATTGTGAAATCTCAGCAATTGTTCCAAAAAAAAGTATAAATACTGTACTGATGTAACAATGAATGAAAGTAAGAAAGGAAATATAATATGGTCATGGACCAGATCTGGCAGAGTTCTTGCAGAGCATCTAGTCTATCACCCTGATTTTATAAATGTGGAAATGAAGGCACAGGAAAGCAAAGTGAATTGTCCAAGATCACATAAGTAGGATTAAAGATGGGATTTTAACCTCAGTCCTCAGTGTCCAGAGGAATTGCTCTTTTCACTGCACCATACCAAAAGAAAGGAACAGAGAGGAGAAAGGGAGGAGGGCAGAGTGACATGGGAGAACGTAGTGAAAGAGAGAGTAGGAAGGCATGCTGCCAAGAAATGGGCATTCAAAAAAATGATTACAGTGTGCCAGGCAATTTGCTATTGGGATTAGGATTTCAAAGATTAAGGTTTCATGGAAAATGTTTAAAAAAATACCTGTTCTGGAGGAACTCACATTCAAATGTAGAAGGTAACATATAAACAATTATAAACAAATGGAAGAAAGAAAGAAAGAAAGAAAGAAAGAAACAAACAAACAAACAAACAAACAAACAAACAAACAAAGGAGAGAGAGAGAGAGAGAGAGAGAGAGAGAGAGAGAGAGAGAAAGAGAGAGAGAGAGAGAAATCAGAACCACTAAGGAATTCAATGGATAAATATATCCCGAATCCAGGGTTTTAACCTGGGATCCATAAACTTTAAAAAAAAATTTTTAACAGATTTTAAAATAATTGGTTTCCTTTGTGATTGATGTGTGATTTAAAAGCAATATTCTGAGAAAGGGTCCATAGGTTAATAATAAAAAAGGTTGAGAACCTCTATCCTAAATAAAGGATGAAGAATAATGGAAAGACATTGTCCTCCCTGACAAGTACCAAACAGACAAGGTCTTAATTTTAATTTACTCTCTTAATTTATTAAAGTCTTTCACAATAAAGATACTTTTTTTGCAATGCCATATCTATCAATCAACTAATTATGAGCTAAAGAAAATAAGAATCTTANATATATATACATATATATATATATATATATATAAAATAAATATATATAAATAACATGCATGCACACTTATACAAATAGATGGGCAGCTATGTGGCACAGTGGATAGAGTGGTGGGCCTAGAGTCAGAAGATTCATCTTCCTGAGTTCAAAAGAGGCCTTGGACACTTGCTAGTTGTGTGACTTTGGGCAAGTCACTTAATCCTGTTTGCCCTCCTTTCCTTATCTGTAAAATAAACTACAAAAGGAAATGGCTAATCAATCCAGTATTTTTGTCAAGAAAATACCAAATAGGGTCACAAAGAGTCAGATGTGAATGAAAACAACCAGGCAATAAAATATATGGATGTTCTACATATAAATCTGTCTGTCTGTCTATCTATCTATCTATCTATCTATCTATCTATCTATCTATCTATCTATCTAGATATGTGTTTATTTCTTTGTTATTTTTAAACCAGAGCTGTGATTTCATATAAATGTATATGTACATATCTGTTAGTATATTCAATTAATAGCAATTTAATTAAACCTATGAATTAAGAAGATTAAGTTCACAGTTGCATGAAGAATGTTTTGGAGAAGGCAGAAGAGAAGCACTGAAATTTGTAATAAAGATTGTTTCAATAGTTCAGATAATTGTTGCCTTCAGAAACACTGAGGTGTGAAAATTTGACTTACATACAAAATAGAAAAAAGGTCAGTGGAGAAGATTCTCTAAAAGGTGGTATGAAATGTTGATATTGGTGTGACAAGAATAACAGCTCTGTTTAGATCTAGTTTTAATTGTTTGGAAAATGTTTTGTAGTTGTGTTCATATCATTCCTGTGTTTCTTTTGGTAGATAGATTCCTAAGTATTTTATATTGGCTTGGGTGATTTTAAATGGTAAAATGACAGCAAGGGAGATTAATGAATGTTGAGAGGGGATGTGGCAAAATTGGGAAATTAATGCACTGCTGGTGGAGTTGTGAATTGATTCAACTGTTCTGCATGGCAATTTGGAAATATGCCCAAAGGGCTTTAAATGAATGCTTGCCCTTTGATCCCGTACCACTTCTAGGTTTATACCCCAAAGAGATCATAGGGAAAAAGACTTGTACAAAATTATTTATAGCCACGCTCTTTGTGGTGGCAAAAAACTGGAAAACGAGGTTATGCCCTTCAATTGGAGAATGGTTGAACAAATTGTGGTATCTGGTGATGGAATAGTACTGTGCTCAAAGGAATAACAAACTGGAGGAATTCCATGTGAACTGGAATGATCTCCATAAATTAATGCAGAGTGAAAGGAGCAGATCCAGAAGAACATTATACACAGAGACTGATACACTGTGGTAGAATCTAATGTAATGGACTTCTGTACTGGCAGCAGTGCAATGACCCAGGACAATTCTGAGGGATTTATGGCAAAGAATGCTACCCAAATTCAGAGGAAGAACTTCAGGAGTGGAAACACAGAAGAAAAACAACTGCTTGAACACATGGGCTGATGCGGACATAATATGGGAAGTAAATTCTAAAGGACCACCCTAGTACAACCATCAATAATATGGAAATAGGTCTTGATTGATGACACAGGAAGAAACTAGTGTAAATGTGCATCAGCTATGGGGGGGCAAATGGGGGTGGAGAGATAAGGACATGAATCATGTACCCATGGAAAAATTTTTTCTAAAAATAAATAAAATTAAAAAAAAGAATAACAGTTCTGGAGTCTGAGGAATTGGGCTCAAATTATGATGCTGATACTATTTATGTGACATTGAACAAATCACAAACTACTTGGGCATGAGTTTTGGCTTTTTTTACATGTAACATGAAAGAGTTGGATTAGATGGTTTTCGAGATTCTACACAGGACATTGATCCTATCAGGTTACGAGAAGTAAGGAAATAGCAGGTCATTTTTTCTGGCTTGAAGAGTACAAGAAAATATGTATTGTATGGTATTATCCTGGCATTCTAGAGAGTGTGCAAAAATCCAGATTCATTTATCTTCTCAAATAAAGCCTTTAGAGCAGTGAATGGTATTAAGAGATCATGAACTCAATATATATTAATGTGTATACATATATATTAATATAATATCTTCTCTGGTTTTTCTTTCCCTTGATTGGACAGATTCTCCAGTCACATAGTAATAATCTAACTGATATTAGTTTTACTTCATTTGAGGCTCTGTGAGATAGGACGATAGGCATTATACCTATTTTACAGAAGATGGCACCAAGGCTCAGAGAGGCAAGGCTTATTTCTGATCATCAGAGTGGCAGAGATAGTATGAAAACCCGTATCTTCCAGTTCTCTACTACCTCACAACAAAATAGCCAAATTCTATTTTTCTAGCTTTGTTACATTATATATAGACATAATTATTAAATTATTATAATATATCACATATATGTAACATATAACATTTATATAAAGTGCAACATATATGAGACTATTGAACTTTCTATATATATATATTATTATATTTTTATCTTAGTTTCTGAGATATGTCTGTAACATTGTTTTCTATCAGCCTATGATTCCAGAAATTATTTAGCCACTAGATGAGTAGTTTCCATTCAGAAAGATTATGATTTCAGGGCATTATTTTAGGAACATTTTTCCTGTCTTGTTTCTATTAAAATTATATTAATGAATAAAGTTCTTCAAAATGAAATTGACCTTTGTCACTGCAGATTATGAAAGTTAGTAGGGCTCTTGAACTAGTAATTCTGAACTATTTGGGTTTAAGAAGAAACTTTTAGATTTTTTTATATTGCTATCAGTTTCTGATAAAGCTTCTCCTCCAGACTGTAAAATAAGGTTTCACTTGCTAACAAAGAATGCAGAAATGTTTTCACCTATCTGAAAATTCTTAAAAACCTTTTTATTTCTAATATGAGGAATTTGGTGATATCAACATTTTGATATATTTGATACATGTAATTGTTTTCAGCTAAATTATATT
Source organism: Gracilinanus agilis (assembly GCF_016433145.1). Lineage (NCBI taxonomy): Eukaryota > Metazoa > Chordata > Mammalia > Didelphimorphia > Didelphidae > Gracilinanus > Gracilinanus agilis. Next base: position 188,729,758 of record NC_058131.1, on the reverse strand, counting down.
ATTTTCCTTTACTTTCTCACCATGGGAATCATTTTTTAAAGCAGATAAACTCTTCTAATGTATCTCCTTTTATCTTATTTCTTTTTTCTAATTGGTAATATTTTTTTGTTTTTTTTGGCTCATAGAAATATTACTTATTTTAAATCACTTTTAGTCATGTTTGCCTCTCTTTGTGATGCTGTTTGGGTTGTGTTTTTTTTTTTTTTTTGGCAAAGATACTGGAATAGCTTGCCATTTCCTTCACCAATGAATTTTATAGATGAGGAAAATGAAGCCAATAAAGTTAAATGACTTGCCTAGAGTCACAAAGCTAGCAAATGCCTGAAGCCAGATTAGACCTCAAGAAGCTGAGTTTTCTTTGCTCTTTTTCTGGAATTCTATTCACCTCACCACCTAGCTGCCCAAAGATTACTCATTAGAGTGCATATTTATTGGGAGGCAATGTGGCACAATAGGAAAGACATCCAGGGACCTAGGTTCATATCTGCATTCTGCCACTAACTTCATATGTGACCCTGAATAAATCACCCTCTTTTCCTTAGTCAACTCATTTCAAAAGTAAGGGATTGAATTAGATGTTCTCTAAGATTCTGTTCTTGATCTCTATATGTGATCCTAATCATAAACACACACATACTAATACCCACAGCATAGATTTAAGATAATCTGAAAAGTTAGAGCACTAGCAAGTGAAAGGACTGAAAAAGTCTCTTGTGAAAGGTCATATTGGAAGCCAGGCTAACCAAAAGGGACATGTAAGGGAAGAGAGCATTGCAGATATGTGGGAATAACCATGGTAAATGCATGAAGCCATGAGAGTTCTGTTAGATTAGCAGAAAAGGAGCAAATGTGAAGGGATGACAAGACTAATACTGAAGAGGTAGGAAAAGACAAGGATATGAAGATCTTCATATGATAAACTGAGACTTTATGTTTGACATTTTAGGTAATAGGGCAGTCCTAAAGTTTGAGTAGAGGATTAAAGTGGCTATGTTTCAGGAAATTCCCTCGAGTGTCAAATATGCTGTAGAAAGTATTCCTGCATTTAATGAAGTCTTGTACAGGATCCTTCCCTAATAATAGTCTAAATTCTATATAGGCCTCTGGCAGGGGAAAAGGGAAGAAGAGGGAGGGAAAATGAAGGGCAGTCATGCTTACTTGTCTTAACAGGATTATTGAATAATCCAGGAAAAGCATATGAAGCTTGCCAAAACTTGGAGGTAGATGTATGGTTAAGTGCCAAAAGTAATGGGAATGGGAAAAAAAGATAGTACTTAACCACATATAAACTATACCATTCTTATTTCTGCTTGGAGACAGTCCTGCTCACAGACATTGAAAAATAATATATTAAAAAAAAATAATGATATAATCAGTTTCCATTTTTTTCTAACTGTAGATATGCAATGATTGAGACATCAAGGTTTTATCTTATCCCAGAATTTCAAAAACATGTAATCTTTATTATAGAAGGTTGATGTAGATCAGTGATTCCCAAAGTGGGCACTACTGCCCCCTAGTGGGTGCTGCGATACGGGAGGGCAGTGATGGTCACAGGTGCATTTATCTTTCCTATTAATTGCTATTAAAATTTTAAAAAAAATTAATTTCCAGGGGGCTAAGTAATATTTTTTCTGGAAAGGGGACAGTAGGCCAAAAAAGTTTGGGAACCACTGATGTAGAAGGATAGGAGCAGGAAATGAATCTATAGATTTATTAGTATTGCAAACACTTGTATAAAGATACTTTCTCTTCCAAAGTGGTGAGGAATGTTCTTTTTAACTTGTCTTAGAAAGTTGCATAAAGTACTGAGAGATAAAGTGACTGATTCAGTTGTCCATTGTCACAGAATCAATTTGTGCCATGAGAAGCGCTTGAATCTGGGTCTTCCTGTCTTTGAGGACAAATTTATAGGCAACATGCTACACTGATTTCTTTTCTCTTTAGCACTCAAAGCCTTTCATAACTTTTTTTCCTTCTAATTTCCCAGTCATTATATTCCTTATGCTGTACCTTTTACTCCTTAGTCTGGTGACACTGGCCTCCTCATTTTTCCATGAGCAAGACACTCCATTCTCAGCTCTGGACTGTCCACCATGCCTGGAATGCTCTCTACTACCTTTCTGGGCTTCCTTTAAGTTCCAGCTAAAATCCCATATTCTATAAGAAGTCTCTTCACATTTCTCTTAATTCCTGGACCTTCCCCCCCCGCCCATTAAATTATTTGCTACTTATTCTATGTGTAGCTTATTTGTGATTTTTTCTTCTTGTCTTCACCAATATATTATATTGCCTTTTCTATTATAGTCTTGATTTTTTGTGTATCCAACATAGTGGACATTTAATAAATTTTATGGTATTATATTATATATATAACATAATATATTATATAAAGACTATATTATATAAAAATCATTGAACTTTTTAGTCAATATAACTATCTTTGCCAAGAATAACTCTATATATACCTTGATTGTTTCACTCATATAACAGAATCCCAGTAGAATCCCAGACTCTCAGGGCATGAAGATCCATCAGAAGTTGTCTCATCTAGACAGTATCTAAAATAAATCACTTTTATACATTCCCAATAAATTGGACATTCAACCTTTGTTGACAACTTCTAATGAAAGGAACTCTCCATCTGCCTACATGGTCCATTCCACTCTAGGACAGTTCTAATTAATTTTTTCCTAGTATCATGCCTAAATCTGTCTGTGTAATTTTTAACCATTGTTCTTTATGTCTTCTTTGGATAGTCAGAATAAATGTAAATCCATTTCTTTATTATAACCTTTCAAATACTTGAAGGCAACTATTATTTCTGGTTTTCTATAGGCTAATTAATTCAAGTTCCTTCTGATAGTCATTAAAAAACATGAGGTAAGACCCTTCTTCATCTTGGGAGCCCACAATCTGAACTTTATCAATATCCTTTTTAATCAGTGGTGCTCAGAAGTGAGCATAATGTTTCAGATATGGAATAACAAATGAAAATGCACTAGAATTATATCTCTATTGTACTGGATCCTATTCCACATTTAAGGATGCTAGGAATGGTTAGATCACTAGCTCAGTGTCAGGAAGACCTGCGTTCAATTTCACCCACACACACACTAGCTATGTGACCTTGAGTAAATCATTTAATATCTATGTCCTTTAAACCCATCAGAGAAGGAAATGGCGAACCATTCTAGCTTCTTAGCCAAGAAAAACCCATGGACGGTATCAGCATATATCTTCATGAAGAGTCAGGAACAATTAAAAAACTGAACAAGATCATATTAGTTTATTTTTCATTGCAGTATCAGTCTGGCTTCATAATGAGTTTTTATCTCTCTCTCTCTCTCTCTCTCTCTCTCTCTCTCTCTCTCACACACACACACACACACACACACACACATATATATCCATATATGTATATATATTGTTATATATCCTAATTCAGTGTTTGGTTTCTGTTTAGAGTATCTTCTGAAAATAACACCAGTAGTTTTATTCTTTGTCTATTAGTATAATGACAGCACTAATTCATATCACAATGTCTACCAAACATCTGTCAGATGGCAATGGGCATAATAGGGTACATGTTACAATTTGTTTTTCCTAAATAGGATTTTTCCACTGGCAAAGTTTTTACTGTAAAGCTCTCCACATCCTATTGCAAATGCCAAAAATGACAGTCATTGTATGTTTGCCATCATATTATATAATTGAGGACAGTATATGTTATTTAAAGTTATGTCTAAATGTTTTAATCCACAAAATTACAGCAGAAAAATTCAGGGAAGAAAAAAGGAAAAGGAAAAATCAACAATGCAGAAATAGTACTGTTAAAGTTTGGTCCTTTAAACATCATATAATAACACCCTTTAGGAGTTGCATTCTTCTTTCATTTCTACTTCAAGTCATAAAAGACCACTAATTAATTCAAATGATGATAGGTTCAGAACTAGAAGAGACCTAGTAAATTAAGTAGTCTCAGTTTATATAGGTGAAGGAAATGATGCTCAAATTATGATTCTATGTTTCTGTGAAGAGGATATACTCCATGGAATTGCAAATATTTTGAATTTCATTCAGAGTCACAGTTTTATTTCTAGAAGAATTATTAGAGGTCATCTGATCCAAATGTATATCTAACACAGGACATTACCTACAACTTCCTGAATATGTAGTCATGCTGATGTCCTTAAATAATTTGTGCTGAAAACATTTCTATAATGAGGCAGTTGGTGGTACAATGGATAGAGTGCTGAGCCTGAGCTCAAATAAGACTTGAGTTCAAATCTTACTTTATGCATTTACTACTTAGGTAACTCTGTATTCGAAATTTTAATTCTGTCTCGGTTTCCTCAGCTATAAAATGTTAATGACAATAATATCTTCCTCAAGGGAATGTTGTGAAGATCAAATGAGTTAATATTTAATAAAAGTGCTTAGCAAATTGTTTCCCACATCCTGGGTACTACATAAATGCTTTTTGTCTTCTTGTTTCTCTTGCCTAATACCCAATTGTTATTGTTGTTCAGTCATTCAGTGCTATGTGACTCTTCATGACCCTGTGTGGAGTTTTATTGAAAGAAATATTGAAATGACTATTTCTTTCACCAGAGAATTAAGGCAAACAGAGCTTAAGTGACTTGCCTGAGGTCATGCAGCTACTGAATGTTAGAAGTCATATTTGACCTCAAGTATTCTTGACTCTAAATTCAGCACTCTATCCACTGGAACAACTAGTTGCCTCAGATAATGGAAAACATGTTCTATTTCCTGATAGGTCTAGGTATTAGAAAAAGTTGTTTGATGTTGCAAAACTGTCCTTCCTTTAGCTTTTACTCATAGAGGATAAGAGAATACATTCAAATTTTAAATAAAAGTGTAAGTTTTTACAGTAATGGCACAGAGAAAGATTTCGGAAATATGAGCATTAATAATTATTTTTTGAAAAGCTCAAACTTGAAATGCAGTGTAGGTAAGTAAAGTTATTCTTTACAACTGTGCCTAATTCAGACCATAATTTGTAAATAAATAATGCTTTATATCTTGGAACAGTCAGAGATTCAATATTATAGCAAGCACTAGCTAAATTTATGTTCAAATTTTAATTTCTTTGTCTATATTATCTTCCTAAAAGTCAGTTTTTCCTTACAAAACAATGTAAATGAATAAGTGAAGATCATATAACATTAGAAGAGGCATTAGAGGACATTTAGTTCAACTTTAACTTCATTGAACACAGGATGGGGAATTAACTGGTCTATGGTACACAATATGCAATTCAGGGATCTTATCAGTATACTATACTTCCTCAGTGAACTCAAGTCTAAAATTTATTGTTAGAAAAGGAAGAAAAAAATTAAACATTTGGCTCTAGTGACAGATTATGAAAGTTCATGGGTTAAACTTTGATTTAATAGAATTAGTAGACCTAGACAGAAACCTCCCTTTACAATGGACTCATTATTATGGCATAGTCAATTTAGAACTGGCCCTGGAGTATAAAAAGTTTAGGTCTAAACTCTAATCTTGACACTTATCGTATGACCAAAGATAAATATTTTAATCTTTTGGCATCTTTAGAAAGCCTATAAAATCATGTGATATACAATAGTAAATTGGTCTAAATTACATAAAAAGGCTCTTTTGACTCTAAATATCATGTTCTTTTTCCCACCCAGACCCTGGCATAAAAAGTAAAAATAAAAGCTATAAACTAAACTCTCATGAAAAGAAAGATTATCAGATTATTTTCCTTTATTACATGTTGCAAAAATTCTACATTGTAAAAATTGGCATAACGCAAATTAGATAATTATACAAAATATAGTTTAAATATTTTAATGTTTTTTTAAATTAGGATTCATGGTCAAATATTTTGGATGACAATGTTAATTAGCATTAATATTAATTACTTGGCACAGGGCCCAGAATACATTTTTATGGCACAACACTGGAGATTTACTGCCAAGTTGACATTGAACCTTTCATAACTACTTTTTTAAGTCATGTTATAACAACCAATTCTGATTTTACCATAAGCCATAGAAGCCTAACAAAATAATAGGTTCAAAGATGCTTCAGGTACTACTCAAACATTTTGCAAATTCATAGAATCACAAAGTCATAGAAATAAGAATCAGAAAAGAATTTCAGCCTCCATCTAAGTTAATCCCTTTTAGAAAGAAATCTCCAGTATTTTATATTGTCTAGGGTGATTTTAAATGGTGTTTCTCTTTCTATCTCTTGCTGCTGTGATGTGTTGAAAATATATAGAAATGCTGATGATTTATGTGGATTTATTTTGTATCCTGCAACTTTGCTAAAGTTGTTATTTCTATAAGTTCTTAGTTGATTCTCTAGGATTTTTTAAGTAGACCTTCATATCATCTGCAAAGAGTGATAGCTTAGTCTCCTCATTGCCTATTTTGTTCCCTTCAATTTCTTTTTCTTCTCTAATTGCTACTGCTAGTGTTTCTAGTACAATGTTAAATAATAGAGGTGATAATGGTCATCCTTGTTTCACTCTTGATCTTATTGGGAAGGCTTCTAATTTATCCCCATTGCATATGATGCTTGTTGATGGTTTGAGGTACATACTGTTTATTATTTTTAGGAAAGAACCTTCTATTCCTATACTTTCCAGTTTTTTCAATAGGAATGGGAGCTGTATTTTGTCCAAGGCTTTTTCAGCATCTATTGAGATAATCATGTGATTTTTGTTTGTGAAATTATTGAACTGGTGCAAAGTAAAATGAGCAGAACAGAGAACAGTGTATACAATAAAAGAAATATTGTATGATAATCAACTAAGAATGTATAAAGTGTTATGAGCAATGCATGGATCCAAGACAACATTATGGTACTCATGATGAAAATGCTATCCATAGCCCTAAAAGAAAATGCCAGAATATGAACAGAGATCAAACCATGTATTCCTCAACTTATTTCCTTTTTATTTCATGTGTGATATATTTTGTTTCATAAAATAATGAATATGGAAATGTGTATTGCACATGGAGCACTACCTATGTCTCATCTGAAGCTGTTGAAATCTGCTTCATTCAAATCAAAGAAGTATATGAGATCATGACTGGATTCCCTCTCTATATGTCAAACCATTAGAAAAAATGGCCACTTTTCCCAATGATTATTTATCTTTCTATTCAAGTAACCTGTTCCACCTTATTAGTCAGAATCACATCCATAACAAAATTTCCCCTTATTATTTCTTCTACCTTTTGAAGGATGAATTTTATACAAAAGCAAGTCAATAACTGTGGAATAACGACAGCAATACAGAGATAATGAAAAAGACAGAAAGTTAGAGAGACAGAGGTTTCCAGAGAAACTGAGGACAGAGCTAGATTTCCAACATGTCTTGAGAAGTGCTTTATTATACATCTCTACCGGGCTTCTGAGTTCTTTCTGCTTTGGTAGTCTATGAAATCACATACTCAATTTCCTGTTCCTGTGCAGGGAGTCAGGAGTATATAATCTGGTGACAAAAATCACATATTCTCCTTCCTTTGACTTTCATGGAAATAATCTATATCATTCATTTCCCTATATGTCAATTAATGGATGTCCTTAAATAATCATACCATCTCAATACATACTTCTTGCCATTCTCCCTTTTTATATCATCCTTCTTTTGAAAAACATATATCTTTCAAAAGTCAATGTTTCATCATGGCTTTCATCATTCCAAATCTCAGTGAAATTTAGGAGCTTGCCAATTTTTCTATAACAAGTTGATCTGCTAATTGGTGATAGCTTTTGTACTCTAGCACTTCAATATATAATATGGTATATGAGAAAGTTGTAAAAAGAATTGGAAAAAAACTTGGAGAGATTTATGTGAAGTTATATAAAAAGTGAGATGAATAAAAAGAAAGTTGTACATGATAGCAGCAATTATAAATGAAGATCAACTGTGAACAATTTAGCTATTACCAGCAATGCAAGGATCCGGGGCAACTCAAAATGACTCATGACAAAAAAAAGTCTATGCACCATCATAAAAAGAAACTGACAAATATTGAATGAAGATTGACATATACCTTTCTTCCCTTTATTTCCTCCATGAACTTTGTGCTAATGTAAGCAATATGTTTCTTATTTCACAACATAATGAACATGGGGATATATATTATGTGATAACACGCAGGGGAGAGAGGTCAGAGAAGGTGAGAGAAGATGGATCACAAAATGCCCAAAATGATTATTAAAAATTATAACAATGTATAATTTGGGAAAAAATTAAAAAGATATAGGAAGAAGATGAAAAGACATCTGGACAAAATCCATCTCTGACTTGAGAGAATATTGTAAACACATGGATCAATTTTACATGGATCAATTTTCAAACTATCTCAAAGAATTAAAAATATTCATTGAACAGGATGAAATGCTATTATTAGTTTATTTAAAAATATAACACATTAGCAATGGCTAACCTAATGACCTAGTTTTTCATTTCTATATAGTCTTCATGAGAATGATCTACAAATATATTGAGAACATCCACGATGAATAGTAACAGACAGTTTTCTAAATTAAGTCATATCTTCACAGTCCTACAATTTAATGAAAAAGAATGAAGCAATGATGGATAACCTATCAAATTGCAATCCTCATGCCCCTAGACAGGGCAGAGAGGAAGTACTCACATTTGTCTACTGGGCAGAGTGGTAGATCATGTGAGAAATGTCCTCAGCTGCAGGGGAGAGGGGAAAGGGAGCAGCCCCTCTCTAGCTCACATGCCATAGGTCCACCAGTATGGGAATAGAGCATACAAACCCATGTGTGATTATTTTTTTGTTGTTGTTGAATTGGCTGAATACTTAGTCTTGAAGTTTTTACAGCAAAATATTTTCTAAAATGTTTAAAAATAGAGTACATAGATGACCTAGGATGAGCCTAGGTTCAGAAAGTTCTGAATTTAACTCTGGCCTCAGAAACTTACTAGCAGTATGATTTTGGACAAGCTAATTTGTCTCTCTTTTTCCTTAATCTACTGGAGAAAGAAACTGAAAATAACTTTAGTACCCTTGTCAAGAAAACCCCATGGACAATATGATCCATAGGGTCATGAAGAGTCAAACAAAAATTAATGCCTGAAAAAAATAATTAAAATTTATAAAATCATTTCGGATGTTTTGATACATAAAAATAACTTTTTAGTTTTACCAATTTTTATATAAAATTACAAAAAATCAGGAAAAAATATATGCGATTGATATAGGAAAAAATCAAGTGGATGAAAAATGACTAATGAACAACTTGGACAGTTGGATGGATAGTACGTTGATTTACTTTATTATAGCACTTAAAGATGAATGGGAAAAGTGGATTGATAGAATTTAGAAACGTTCTTTTAAAAATGTGTTCTCTTTCTGGTCTACTATGTATTTAGAAATGTTCAGTTTATTTGATGCCTCAGAATTAAAATAAAATTTTTAAAGCTGTGCAGTGCTTTGATGATGTCACATTTTATCTACCTGAAAAAAATCTCTCTCTCTTTTCATTCCTGTCTCTTTCTGCCTTTTACTCTGTCTTTCACTCTTTAAATCCATATTTTGGTGATGGTGTAAATTATGGATAAATTACATGGATTCAAAAGAATATAAACATTTCAAATTAAATGTGGCCCAATATCAAATGGAGAATATCATGTACACACATAAACAGTAGCATTTTGAATGATAATATAATTATAAAAATCTGGCCATGAAATTAGGGAGATTAAGAGAAATGGATATAAGATATATAAGCACTACATTTTTAAGCAAAGACAAAACAATGAAGGAGAGGAAATTCTCTCCAGGATATTGGATAGTCTTTCTGTGGAGAATATTTACAAGGCCATGAACAAAAACTGTAATTGGACAAAAAGGTGCTGATGGAGAGAAATTTAGACCTGCGTAGTAAGTAGAATCATTGATGAGATATCATGATGAGCTTCATTGAAGTTTCAAAGAAGATAAAGCTTTAGTTTATTTTTTGGTTTTTACTAAGAATAATATTTAAGGAGTGATGCTAAGTATCATTTTAAAAATAACACTGGTTTAGTAGACTTAAACGTCTTGAAGATTTGCTTCCTGTTATCACTGAACTCAGACATAAGGTCTAAGATATAGTTTCCTCCTTGCATCCAAGCATTTCTTTTAAAAGATTTAGTTCAATAAATAGCTCCTAAAGCAAATTTTGCTATGCATGTCAGCATTATGACATGTGGGAAGAATTTAGGCAAGTGTGAAAATCTTAAGAAATGAAAATTCTGATTTGGGAATGCTGAAAACTTTCCTACTTTGCCAAAAAGGACTGATAGATAATGTGGCCAAAGCTGAAATGTGTTCAGCATCTTATTCCTGGATAAATGCTGCCATTTGGTCCCCTCCTACATCTGAACAGAATGACAGAGGAAGACTGCAGCATCCTACACACACCAGCTGTCCACTCGCCCGCCCTCCCCTCATTCCCAAATGCAGTTCTTCCTTGCTCCCAATATTTTTAAAATTCTATTTTAAGAAAAAGAAATATGTCTCAATGGAACAAAAAGGGGAAGCCAATTAAATGACCACCCAGCCTTAGCAAACTATACATAAGTTATTCTAGAATTAACAGATAGTTTACAATCCAAAGAACTATTCAATCATTTTTAAAATAATCAAAATATCCATAAAGATATATTTGAAGATAAATAAACTCAACATGTCCTCCATACCAGTTTTACAAACAGAAAAGTAAAGGGTGCGAATGGGCTTTAGTGAAAAATAACATCAATTACAGATCATCTCCTTCAATCCAGAGAGATTGTTTTTAGTAGAATGTACTAAATACTAAATATAACAATTCTGAGCAATACATAAAATAAATATTTCGTATGTGGTCAAAGTAGTACAATGATCCAAAGATAATTATTCTAAAATCAGCTTTACATAGTCAAATTATAAAATAATCTCAAGATTCAAGCAATCTGAGAAATCATTTAGGCCTCTCCAATAGGTAAAGAGTGAAAGAATCTGTACAAACTTCCACAAAATAATTGAAAATTATTGACAATAATATGAAAGAATGCTCAAGATCACTAATGATTAGCTAAATGTAAATTCAAACATCCATGATGTTTTAAATTATATTTGGTGAAATGGAAAAGTTCACACAGTATGGTATTAGTAAATTTTGGATGAGTTGTGGGAAGACAGGCATGATAATGCATCACTGGTGGAGCTATATATTGATATAATTTTGCAAAGAAATTTGATATTAAAAAAATAAGATAGTGCAGCAAATGTAGTATTTCCCTTTAGATGAGAACACAAGTTTCCATTTAAAATTCATAGTGAACATTAAACAAAATATGACTACCAGACACTGGAGTTTACTGTAGCCTACATAGATATGCTAAGATATCCTAAAATAGGTGTTTGTTTAATTTTCAACAATTCATCAACCTAACGTAATAAGATAATAAGAAATTCTAGAGAATTTACATGGTAGTTACAAATTTCTAAAGAAAAATATATCACTATATCCCTTGAGGGTGCCCAGGGGAGTGAAAATCATATGTTTCTTTAGTGGAAGGTTACATGTTGCTCTTAGACTTTATTTCTACTGCCTAGTTTAGGGTCTGGTACATAGTGAGACCTTAATAATACTTTTTGATTGATCAAAAATTATTTTTTAAATATTTAAAGTAAAGATACAATGTTCATCTCAACAAAATGATGAACAAAGAAATTCAGAAATTTTGATATGCATATGTAGGATTGACTCTCAGGATTAAAGGATATTTCTTTTCTTCAGCTACATGAGAGCTAGCATTTACATAAGTGCTTTAAGATTTACAAGGTACATTCATTAACTCAAATAATGAGATATTTTTAGAATAATTTTTAGATGGTGAATATATATTTAGAATCACACATATTTCATACTTTTAGAATCACATATGCGAGGAATTGTCAAAGCTTAAGGGTACTTCAGAAACCATGTAGTCTTATCTCACATTTTAAAAAGAATGTGAGGTCCAGAGAGGGCAATCTATACTTTCTGACTCTCGCTTTAATTTTGTTTCCTCTGTCTTGTGCTGCCATTCAATTAATATGAATACTCTTATACTCAATACAATCAATTTTTTGAAAATACATGTGCATGAGCAAACTCATTGATTTAGCTAAATCTTTACTTAAATTACTAACCTGAGAGGAAAGACATGGCCAATTATCCTTTCAGAAATTTTCTTAGACTGCATAAGATTACCCAGCTAGTAAATTGTCAGATATATGATTTGAACCATGGTCTAAGAACTCCCAGTGCAGCATTCATTTGATTCTTAGCTTAATAAAATATTTCTTTGTGAAACTTAATCAAGCTTTTGGGGGTTAATTTAATTGCTTCTTCCCACCTGTAGTTGCTTTTATGTTGTCTCGTAGAAGCCATCACAAGGGCATATTTTCTCCTAGCCTCACTCAATAAACCACATTCAGCCTGTGTCATTCATTCCAAGAAGGATCTTTCTTCTTTCTTGATCATCCCTCATTTCTTTTGTAATTAACTCCTTCTTGCCAAACATTATAATGTATAAATATTTTTTGAAAAGAAAGATATTTATATGACATGGAATTAGGGAAATTTAACAGTGGATGCAGCATCATATCTGTTTTTTAAGCAGTGAACCGTACCATCATGAAGAAAAAAAATCTTCTCTGCTATTAATCAATCCAATATAACTTTGCAATAGTTCCCATTTCTTTCTTCACATTTATATTCCCATTGCATTTTTTATTATATAAGTGGATCCCCTAAACCCAAATCACGTAAGGTTTCTTTACCTGAGTAAAATGAAAGCTGGTGACTTGTTCCTTGTACCTCCTAAGACCAACAAGCCCTTTTCATTATTTCCTCTTACTTTCTTCATTTTCTTTGATATGATTGTTTTGCTTCCCAAAACAGAATATCTCCTTAATTCATAGAAATTCATATTCATGCTGAAAACAAGACTGGGTGGGACTATTATGTCATTTTCCATGTGAAATTCAATGTAAAATCCTCATACTGAAAATGCAATGATCTTTTCACCATATTAATTTAAAGCATTTCTGATAATTAGGAAAAATATGGAAACATTCCATTTAAAGAAAAACTGTAATTCAAGAAAAAATTATATAATCCAATGAACTTAATGATTTTAAAAACTGGCCTCCACTTCTCTCTGAAGTTAGGGGAGCTCAATATCTCTACTATCTCAGAATTTCAATTAGAGAGCATGTGGAAAAACAGAAATATTTATCCATGCCTCATGAACATATGAAATTGTTTAACCATTTTGGAGGATAATTTAGAATTCTATCTGAAAGGCCATACAACTGCTTCTACTCTTTGATCAAATAAACAAACAAACAAATATACAAATTGATTGATTGATTAATCAGTTAATTAATTAATTAATTAATGGAAGTTAGAGAAAACCAGAAAGCAGCTTGGCAGAAACTAGACCTTCACCAGTATCTGCCACCATTTACCCAGGTAAAACCAAAATGTATATATGGCCTAGGAATAAAGGGTGATATAAACAAATTAGAATAGTTAACACATTACTGATCATGTTTATGAAGAAGAGAATAAAGCATGAATAAACAAGAGAACTGTGAAATGGTAAACAGATAATTTTGAACACACAAAATTGAAAAGATTTTGAACAAATAAAATTAATGTAGCCAAGCTTAGAAAGAAATTGATAAGTTGAGGGAAATTTCTTATAAACAATTTCTCAGATAGAGATTTCATATATAAAAGAAAGAGAAATCTGTCAAGTTTATAAGAATATGAGCCATTCTCCAATTGATAATGCTAAAAAGATATGAACAGTTTTGGGATGAGAAAATCAAAGCAATATGTAACTATATGAAAAATGCTCTAGATCATTAATGATTAGAGAAATGCAAAGAAAATCAACTCTGAGATAATATCACATCCTTATCAAAATGGCTAATATGATGAAAAGGTAAAATGACAAATGTTGAATATGTGGAAAAAAGAGAGACATTAATATGTAAATTGTTGAACTGTGACCTGATTCAACCATTTTAGAGACTAATTTGGAATTATGCTCAGAGTTATAAAACTATGTATATACCTTTTGACCAATAATACCACTATTGCGTTTATTTCCTAAGATGATCAAGGAAAAAGAAAAAAATATATATTTTGTAAAATATTTATAGCAGTACTTTTTCTGGTAGCAAAGAAATGGAAATTGATGGGAATAATGGAATACTATTATGCCAGAAAAAGTCAAACAATATGATGATTAAAAAAACCTGAGAAAACATATTTGAAGTAATACAAAGTAAAGAGAGCAGAATGAGGAGAAAGGTGTACATAGTAACAACAATAATACATGATGGTGAACTCAGAATGAAAAAAATTATTATCAATATAGCAAGGCTTCAGGACAACTCCAAGGGACTCATGATATAAAAGGATATCCAGTACCACAGAAGGAACATATAGAATGTAGTTTGAACCACTCCATTCTTCACTTTATTTCCTACAAGAATTTTTCTCTAGTGTAAGAAAAATATGTCTTCTTTGCATCATGATGAACATGGAAATATGTATTATATGATAATATATGTATATACTAAAGAATATTACCTTCTTTGGTGGGGAGTAGGGAGGGAAAAGAGGGAGAGAGTGAACATAGATTGCAAAATGTCAGAAAATGGATATTAAAATTGTATCATGTTTTGGGGGAAAAATTAATTTTTTAGAGAATCAATATATCTAAAAGAATCCACCACAGTACCAGGGAGCTATTCATTCAAATAATCATAGACTTAGAACTGGGAGGTTACAAAGGAGGGGAAAGCATCCCAATTGAATGATTCATTTTATTAATAACAATTTGGTATAGCTATAAAATATCAGTAATAATAATTGACAAAATCACTAACCAAAGTTTTTTGAACATTGAAACAGCTGTTGTATATTCATTAATATTTAAATATATAATTAATTTACTGAGCCATTGTCATGAAGGATTGTAGGAGCTAGGTTCAGCAGTGGTAAGATCTCTGGGTCTGGAGTCAGGAAGAATGATTTCAAATCTGACGTTGGACACTTATTAATTATGTGGGTCATTTATGAACTGAGGAAATAACTTCACTACTCTTTGTCTCAATTTCTTCTACTACAAAATGGGGAGAATAGCAAGTACCTCAAATGAATGTTGTAAGTATCAAAGGAAGTAATAGTTACAAAGTGCTCATTGTAATGCTGGGAACATAATAGGCTATATAAATCCTTCTATCATTCTATCCCTCCCTTCTTCCTCCCTCTTCTTAATGTCATGGATCTATAACTGTAAGGAATCTCAAAGACTATATAGTCCTATGTTGTCAAACCTATGGCAAGTGTGACAGAGGGGACTGTTCCCATCCCCCTCTCCACCACATCTGAGGACATTTCTCACATCACATCACATCACATCTACTCAGTAGCCAAATGGGACCACTTCACTCCCCTTGTCTGAGTAAGGAGGTGGCTCATATGGGCATAAGGGTTGCAGTTTGGGAACTAGGTCTCTAAAAGGTTTACCAATTATTTGTCATCCTTTTGGCTAATTTCAAGGGCAGTAAAAGGTTCACCATCACCAATATAGTCTAATGCTTTAATTTTACAGTTGAAAAACTATAGTCCTAGAGAAGGCAAAACGATTTATCCAATACTGCAGAAGACACTGTTGAAACTACAACTTCTGACTCCAAAGTCAGTACATTTAAAGGACAAAAATTATTTCTGAAAACAGTTTTGAAATGTCAGGTGTGTTCTATAACAGCCAGAGACTGAGAGATCACTTTGCTCACTAGTTTTTCAATGTATTCATTTATAATTCAATTTAATGGTTTCCACTATCAAATGAATGTTACAGAGAAGTCTCACCCAAAATACCTTCAACCTTAAGGAAGTGTCTTGAAGTTTATCTACCAAAGTTTACTCAATATCTAGGTAAATATCATGGCAAAATGCTACCTAAAGAAATAAAGAACAAATAAAATTTCTAGAGGAATATTCATGTTAATGGCTAAGTCATAAAAAAATTCCTAAATTCCTACTAATATTCATTTACAGACTGCCTTTTATCTTTCTTCTGTCATCAATCTTTAGCACAGAACCTGGCACAGACTGGGTGCTATTAGCAATTAGTTTAATTGTAGATTCAATAATTCTCAACTGGTTCTTTCTAAAGTAAAATGTATCTCAAAGAGGGAACACAGTATGGATATTATAGTTGTATGTGACACCAAAAATAGGAAAATAGATAAATAAAATTAAGAGAAACAATATGTTCAGAAAATGACTTTATTTAGGTGAAGAAAGATAAAAATATATAAAAGACAAGTGGCTACCCTCATAGTCCAGAAGACAAAGTTTGGTGTCCTGACTGATAAACATATTGCTCTAGTTATCTGGAGAATTTAATCTTTATTTTACTTTGTTCTTCCAAATAACATACACACCAAGGCAAATCCTTATGAGATCTCTGTGGGAGGAGAAGCAAATGCCAGCAATATAAAAAGAGGTTACTAAGATAGAGACAGAGGATTAGCCAAAAACTTATTCCCACAGAAGTGCATCATGGTGTTCACTCATCCATATAAGAATATTTTTATTTGTTTCCAATTGTCTTTACCTAAATATCAATGTGTACATATATATATACATAGATCATAAGTATATAGATTAAATAGTTATAAATATACATATAGCACTACACATTAAAGACCTGTAGTTTGTAATGCCTCACAAAGATTAAGTCAATTACTTGAGGCTTAGAGATGTTAAATGATAATACCTAGCATTTAATGTATATATCACTTTATAAAAATCTTGATTCTGATGACTCATGGGTAGGTGGTATTATTATTCCAATTTTACAACTGAAGAAATTGAGAATGAGTGTGATTAAATGACTTGCCCTGAGCTTTATAATTATTCAGTTTCTGAAGCAAACATGGAAGTGGTCTTCTAAAATATAGTTCCAAAACTCTATGAGTAAGCAATTTATCTGTAATAGGATGTGGTCAAATAAACACATAACATGCTTTCCCTCAAAATATATATTGACAGAAATAACACACACACGTTTCATTTCATGCTATTAAAGACCAACAAATGTTCCTTTAGAATTATAACTTAAAGAAGGATATAAGATGCTTGTAACCAAAATACATTATCCTCTAACCACTCTTGTACTAGGAGAACTACAATAGTCACGCTGCATCCCCAATGCCTCCTCTATTACCCATAGTGAATAAATCTAATTCCAGAAACAAGGAATAAAATAACGAATTGCATGCAAGCTGCTTTAATCAGTCAACTGAGTATCTTAAGTGGACTAATGGGGAATGGCACAGGTTTCTAATATATTAGCTCCTCTTTTCCTCCGAACAACATGGAAAGATACATTTTATAGCCAACCATTATGGGCTGGCTGCTTTGGAGACAGTTTAGTGATGTTAAGTGATAAAGGTATTATGTAGATTTAAAGCTTAGAGAAAATAATGGATAGATATAACCAAATCTGAAAGCCAACAATAACCATTAATCTCATAGTAAGCATGATATTTCTTAGCTTCTCACTTACTCCCTGGTTGTCAGCAAGATACTTAATGGGATTTAACCCTATCAGGCTGCTAGCTTTATATTCATACATGGAGACATTCAGAGTTTTAACTGGTAATTTTAATATCTGAGGCAATACAAATTGTGTTCAGGGAAAAAATAATAATGTGTCATTGAGTGAGAAAAAAAAGCTCATTTTAAAGAGGGTGAAAAATCGAGATCGACAACTTGGCTACAGCTACTTAATGGGAAGAAAGAGATCATCTAGTAGTTTCCTATTTATTTAATTCTCCTTGGGAATTAAGTAGTGTATAATATTTGTTTCTTCTGCTGAAGGACTTAGTGTTGTCAGTGCCCCCTAAAGGTGATTTCATAGGATTAATTCCACTCAGTTTTAGGTACAGGTCCAGCTCCATTGGTAGTGCTATATCAAAAGTGGCTTGAGTGAACAAAGACTCAATTTACCCAACCTAAGAAAATGTTCTTTAAATCAATTTAATTGTCATTTCCATCATAGCAGTTTACATACTTGTGTAATAGAAACAACCACAATTTTAAAAATCCATCATTTGACTAACCATCAGAAAGTCTGCGGATGAGCACCAGATAAAATCACCTTACTACTTTGGAATGATTTGGAACAAAAGAAAATTAGATACAAAGCTGAGGATATCAAAAATTAGCTTTTCCTTTTATTCTGTCTGTCTCTCTCTTCATTCCTACATATCTACATGCACGCATATATCTGTGTACACACATATGTGCCTGTACAGAGAAAAATTGTTTAAACATTTATGGAATGTGATTCCAGGGGAAATACAAGGAAACATGTATTTTGTACACCTGATGGCCAAGTACTCTTTGAATTATAGGATATGTCTTTATATAATAAAAGGACAGTAATGTTAATGCTTTTCTTTAGTACATACTGATTTCTAATCATAGTTTGTCCATTTGCTTGATTAGCCACCAAGGCATAAAATCATTGCAATAAGTCTATCTAAACATCTTAGAACAAAATCAATAAGCACTGAAAAAAACAAACCAAAACAAAACAACAAAAAGAAAACCTCACCAGTCACCATCAATGCCTTTTTTCAATTCAAACTTCAACTTAGACAGAACACAAGTTCAAATGACATTCTGCTTTATCTAAGCATTTCAGACCCATACAATTGCCTCAACGTTATCAAGAAAATACTTCAGAATTATTTTTCAAAGATCTCATTTCACACACCAGGTGTAATCTTAATTGGTATTCAGAACTTCTGAAAATACCATATTGCAGGAAAGTTTTCTTGGGATGAAAAAAATCTGGATAGTATAAAAATAAATTTTGTGCTAAGTAATCCAAATACTTGAATAAAGCAACCACATTTGTGTCCTCTTGGTAAGTCATATGAAATTGTTGACTATTATTTATAGTTTTATAATAGTAATATAAAGTTACATTCATTAGAGAAGTGGTATGACTTCAGAGTCAATATTGTATTTATCAGTCAAAAAGAAAGCCTATAAACACAAGAATAATACACCTACATTAAAATACAGTTTAAGTACCTTACCTTCATAAAGGGCTTTAAAACCTTGAGCACTCACAGCAAAGTCTGTAGTGAACCAGAGAGTAAGTATAGATCCAGTGCTCACTATAGAAGATGGCAGCTGAAATCCAGATAATCTATAAAAAATGGCAATAATAGAAATTAGAAAATCATGTATTTATTGATGAAGTAGCTTCTAATCTAGAATTCTAACATGGTAACCTTTCATTTAGCTTATAGCATTGTGGAAATGAATAACTGAACCATAGACATTAGGTGTCATCTGATCTATTTTCCTCATATTACAGATGTGAAAATTGAGAGGTAGAGAGGGGGCCTCAAATTCACATGGCTAATGGTGAAGATGTGCCTTATAAGTGATTTTTGGATGGCTGAAGCTTACTTTCTAAGCCAAAACGGTATATATTTTTAACTTTCTTAGAAGGAAACAATCATCAACATTATTATAATATTGAATGATTTCTTAAAAACAACAGACAATATAAACTTTGCTGAATGGTGTTATAGAGGGTAGTATGGTGCTTCTGTTAGATGGGCCTGACAAGCTGGCCCAAAATCTCTAGATGGTAAATGTATCTAAGCTGAGTGAGGATAGGGGTGCCTGGGTGGTCACCAAGGTGTGCTGACAACCACCAGGGCTTATGAATGTTCAGCTCAGCTAAGCACTTGACCCCACAAACAGTGCCCAAGCCAAAGTTAACAAGGGAGAAGCTGTATATTGTTCACAAAGCTCCTCTGCTATTCACTTGGTCTTGAACAGATATCAGTCTTCACTTTGAGATATGTTTCAAAGAGTTTAATGCTATAATTCAAAGGGATAGGATTCAGGACAAGGAAAGTGGTGTTGGAGATGGCTATGCTAAACTTAGGGAAGTTAGTTTAGGCTAATCAATAAGTAACAGGTTAGCAGTTGGCTGGAGAGGCTTCTCTCCCTCCCTGACCCTAGTCAGACCCGGCCATAGTCTGAACCAAGTGAAAGGAAGGGATAGTGATATTCTTCTTGATAGCAGGTGTTGATGTTTATCTCTCAGCCTTGTTTCAGTAATAGGTCAATGGATATTATGAGACAATCAGGTACAGGTGTTGGATATACAGGTCAATAGATCTACCCTTCACCACCCAGGACCCCTTCTCAAGACTGAGACCCTGAAGCCCCCTCGGCTTTTATAGTGGTGGTCTCAATTGTCTTTTGCCCTTGGCTCATGCCATCTGGGTAAATTCTAAGTTCTACAACCAACGATCTGTCACTCAATCTGGTCTCCATATTCTCCCAGAGGTTACCTATTACAATGATTACCTCAAGGTAATAATTCTGAATACTATTTATTACTTCCAGCACCACCACCGCCATCATCACCACCATCACCAGCATCCTTTAGGATTTTTCTTTATTCCCCTTTTATTGTCAATCCCCTATCACTTTTCACTTTGCTCTGTCCAAACATAATATAATATCTCTTTATTTATGGATTCTTGCCTTTCATAATGAAATAAATCAGATAAGCATAACACAAGACTATAAGAAGAGTATGCTAAGTAAAAGTCAACAAAGTCCAGAGTAAACCTGAAAAGTTTGATTTTACTGTACATTTCTGACAGCTGTTATGAGTTCTCTTCCTTCAAAGTTTAGGGTGATGTTACAGAGGGCATAGGTTATCAGATATCTCTCTTCCAGGAAAAATAAGATATTGTATACTGTCTTCTGCAGGTATATTCTTTCCCAAGATAGGAGTCTTATCTCTATTCCACAGTAAGCTTTATTAATCACAAGCAGGATTAGATCAATTTAACCTATGGATTCAGAGTGGTTACAGAATATCAAGAGAATGTCCTGAATACAAAGAGATAATGTGAAAGAAACTAACTTTAACATTAATCCTCAGTAGGAACAATTCTGGCTTACTCTCATAATGAATGCAACCATATATTTATTATAGTTTCTATATTCTATAGCAGAATGGATGTGTTAAAGCCATTCAACATAGAATTTTATGGAATCTAACAATGGGTTAATAAAGAAAATTATGAAGTTAAATATGTAATAAGGAGAAATGCTGGCATTATATTTAATATCAGATTAAGTTACCCTTATGTAAAGAAAATTGCTTCATTTTTCCATAAAAGCAATGGTATTTTATTACTTAGTTATTTTATTGATTATAATTCTAGACTTAGATGAAGAGATCTTACTGTCCAAATTGGACTTTTATTACTAATTGCACATGGAAAAATAATGTGAAATGTTGTTAAAATATATAAATATCAAAGATGAAAAATGGAATTACTTTTTTCTTTCTCTTTCCTCTCTCCATCTTCCTACCTCCTCTCTTGCTCCTTCTTTTGCATTCTATTTCTCTGTTTCCTTCTTTGATCTGTGTTCTTTTTTCTAATTTTTAGTTATATTTTCTTCCAATGGTAGATAGTGATGTTATAACAAGCTTCATATAATACCTGTCATACAATATAGTGCTTTAAAGTTTATAAAATACATAACTCAAACCATAATAACTTAAAAGGTCTTTTTCTTTCAGAGTGTTTTCAATTTAAGAATTTTCAAATATCACATAAGTGCGAAAACAGTGTGTGTTCAGCATCCCCAGTACAGGTCCACCATGGTGCTTGATCTATAATCTATGGACTTTTTCTTTTTCATTTGGATAAATATACTTTGGTATAAATTTTTCCTTTTGTTGTTCTATCCATTTTATTTTAAACTTTTAAAAACCTAACTTTGAGAAGATGTCCACAGAGTTCACTGGTCTCTTAAAGATCCCTTAATACAAAAAATCGTTCAATAACTCCTGATTTAGTAGATTATAAAATCACAACCTTCAAACTGAAGGGACATTATTAGAATCCTCATTTGGTTTAATCCCTTTATTGTAGAGACAATCAACCAAGACACCAAAAATGAAAAGATCCACCTAGGAGCACACATATATATACACAATACCTTGAACATGTTAATCATTTAAGGACTAGTGTCCAAGCCAGGAATGTAAGATGGTGTTCTTGATTCTATACCAAAAAATGTTTAGTCATCCAAAGTTCATCTTGATTTTCCTGAAGTCATTTCACAAGACAATGGACTACTGTACCTACAAATAAAGTTAATTCTCTGGGAACATTTCTCATATCACTAGAAACTCACTAATTTCAATCCTCAACATTCTATCTGTAGGTAAAAATACATTCTTATTTTTGTAACAACTAAGAAATATTAATATGCAATTAAGAAACTTAAATAATAAATATTGTTTATATTTGTGATTTTTCATGATACTTTAGAAAACTTCATAGTTATATCACTGATCATATTAAAATTCTCAGGATAACCTAGGAGTTTTACTGTATCCAGTCACACAACAGGTGTTTTTTGAGTATCTGGAACATACACATGACTGTTAGGCTACATTACACAAATTAAGCCTGTAAGTACCATATGGATATGTTCTATCCAAAAAAGCAAATCACTTATGAAGGTAGGATGGAAGCTGACAGCACCTGAATTTTGATTCTTTTGTAATTCCACTGAGGCATACTGGGTTCCCATATGGTACTGTCTGCCAAAGAGAAGCCTCTGACACCAAATTCTGGCACTTGATATAAAGGTATGATTGGAATTCCATGGTACAACAAAAAACACAATTATTCATATAATATGTTTATTTTCTTTTTTCCTGTTTTTTCTCATTAAGTGAATTAATATTTGGCTGGGGATTTCATGCCTTAACTTCTTATATTTTCATGGGTTAAAATACTCTAATTCCTTCTTATCTTCCTTTCTTCTTTCCTCCCTCCCTCCATCCCTTCCTTTCTCTCACCCTTCTTCCTCACTTCAATTCTCCATTCTCCTTCCTTCCTTCCTTTTGTTACTTCCTTCTTTTTTTCATTATTTCCTTCCTTCTCGCCTTCCTCCAGGTGGGCAAAAGTAGTGTGTTCGTGTCCTTTCTCTGACACATAGCACAATGCAAAGAATAATGAATTGGGAATCACAAGACAAATTCAAATCCTATTTTTGTCACTTCCTGTTTGTGCGGCCTTTTCCAAGCCTCTTGCAATCTAGGCCTCTGTTTTCTTTTTTTTTTTTGTTTTGTTTTCTTTTTATTGTAAAAACATACTAGATGGCCTTTACACACTCTTTCAACTGCATAAGTGGGCAAGTGATACCATCTTGTGGGTCCAAATAACTTATTATAAGTTATAGAGATAGAGCCTATCTTCATTTGTATTGATAGATATTTCTTCAGATTCCTCTATATTAATATCACAGAAACAATCCCATCTCACTACCACCAATAATGGACTAGGAAAATGCTCTTAAAATAGTTTCATCTAGATTTCACTGAAACATTGGTTAGATAGTATTCTTGTGGATACTGAAGATGCATAAATGAAATAATAGTTTAGCTCTGTCAATTCAGACCAATTTAAATGATCTTATCTAAAGATTAGTTTAGCAACCTTCTGAGATATATCTAGTAAAGTGCATACATTTTAAGAAATGGTTTGAAAAATATATGTTTAAAATGGAATTTTTATAAAGTTTCAAGTTAATGCAAAATGTAGCTAATTTTTTATAATACAATCAAGATAAAAAATTCTCATTGGCTTTAGCTGATGGAGAAAAACTAGTACTACAAAATTTAGTAGAGAACAATATGAAGTCCTACATGTATTAAATACTCAACTTTACAAATTCAACTTATCATTTTAAAATGAGGATTTGAGAGAAAAGTCTCAATAACCAGATTACTACTGAAGTCTCTTCTAACAATAGATCTACTTATGCTATAACTCTATGGACAGTAAAATATGTCAGCCAAAAAATAACAAATTAGTATAAATTGCATTAAGTAAATCATAGATTCTAGGATGTAGGGAGTGAGAGTTTCACTTCTTTACACTGTATCTGGATTACTTTCATCAGGTTTGGTGTCTGCATTACAGGAAGATCCCTGATATGCTGAAAGAAAAAAATTCCCTTGATCCAAATGTTTGAGGGTCAGAATGAAGAATAATATTTAGCTCAGAAGGAAAAAAGATTAAAGGATGACAGGATAACCATAGCTAATTATTACAAGCAATGTTGCAATGAAGCCAACTTATAATGGCTCCTGAGAGGCAATTGTTAAGTTTTCTCAGTATCTTTGAACATCAGCAGATGCCACAAAACAGGTGCTGATTAATTGTTTTCTTTATTGTCTAGATGTAAACAAGTGTTGGAAAATATTAATAATTTACATTAAACTTAAAAGTGTGTGCTGTGTACACTTCATTTTTCTGGAGATTTGGTTGTTAAATATGGATTACACATCTGAGATTATGAGAATATCATTTGGAAGAAGTTTTATTTCTCTTCCTAGATATACAAAGTGGAATTTACAGAGAGATAAATTCAATCCCATTGTAATGAAAGGAAATGTTAAACATTAAAGGAAATTAGGCACTCCCCAAATTCCATCTATTAGAGCACTCACAAAATGGAGTGGGCTATCCAGGATATTTTAAGTCCTGAAAACTATGTCAACTAGTGGGCCACTGAAAATGTAGATTTTTGATTTTAATAAAGTAAGATTAAAGGGAGAAAAAGAAACTGCTTCTAATATTAAAAAAATTTGCACAAGTAGAAACAGATTCCCCCACCCTTTTCTTTTTTTCAGAGAATAAAACCAAAACAAATGGATTACAGAGAGGCAAGTTTCAGCTCAGACTAAAAATTAACTCACAATTAAAGCTATCAAAGAATGTAACAGTCTCCTTGATAATATACTATGCACCTCTCTCCACTCCCATTCATTGGAGATATTCAAACAGAAACTGGATGATCATCTGACAGAGATGCCTTAAAAGAAGTAACTTTGCTAAGAGGAAAACTAATACATTGCATTTATGTTTGCTTTCAATCTTGAATCTATGATTTTTAATTCTAGAGCAAGTATCTTATGATGCTAATCACTTTTAGGGTCATATTTCTTTTCTAGTATGTTTTCATTCTCACCCAGGAGAATGTGTGTGTGTGTGTGTATTTTAAAATAATTCATCTAATACCAGTATATAACTCATCAAAACAAGAATTTCACTGGCTATTAGACTTTATCTGTAGTCAGTGATTTTAATCTATTGAGAGGACACAATTATGAATCCCAAAGCCTAAATAGTGGAAGCCTGTTTTTTTCATTACTTTCTCCCCTTCTTCTACATTCCTTTGCTATGTATGACCTTACTAGCCACTTCCATAAGCTGGGACAGTTTCTGACTATTTCCATAGCAATAAAGTTGAGGAGACTATTTGAAGGGCTACCTCTAATTCCAGAAAGTAATTTTGCTTAGGGATTTATGAAAGGATTTGACAGTGGTGAAAATTATTACTGATTCTTTCTAAATGATTAGGATTAACAAATTATGAATGTCATAGAAGTGGGGAGATGAGAAAGAAATGAAGAAAGGGAATAAGAATTTATTTAGCACTTGTGTGCTAGGCAATATGTTAAACTATACATACATACATACATACATATATATATATATAAAATTTCATTTGATTCTTTCAACTACCCTTTGAGGTAGTTACAATTGAGGAAATTAAGAAAAACTAGGTAAGTGACTTGCCCAGTGTCACACAACTTGAATTAATCTGAGGATTAATTTCAACTCAGCATTTTTCTAATTACAGGTACAGTGCTCTATTCAATTCAGCACACAGCTGTCTATATAGAATAGATTCATAAGAAAAAGGTATAAAGGCCAGGCTTCAGGTATATGCTAAAATAGATGTTCTCTAAAGCCTCTTTCAGCATGATGATCATATGGTTTTATACTTTCTTTTATTGTTTGCTGAATTATCAACCTAGGGGTCCACAAATGTGTGTTCAATGAATGAATGAACAAGTCAGGAAAATAGTTAGGCAAGAAATAGGAACAAGGGTTGCAGTAAGAAATCAATTTTGTTGTCAATGAAAAACTATAGTTAATGTCACTCTGAACATGTCTCTGTCTTTTCTATCTTTTTCTAGTTGTATCCCTGATGTCCTGTAGAATCTCATTAGCTATATCTTTTGCTGAAAGAAAAGCAATTCCCTTCTCACTTCTAGCTATCAGGGTAAATGACAGAGCACACCTGCCAGAGATGAATGATTGTTAGGTAACTGAGAAATGATTTGTGACATTCCTTCTATTTTCTATGTACATGTTCACTCTGCAGAAAACATGAGATTCTGAATTGAACAAGTTTATTTCTGCTTCCATCTCTCCTGAAATTGCTAGGATGAATTGCATTTGGAAACATCCAAAATATTTTATTGAGCTGTACCCACAAAATCCTCAAATCACTGTCAGAAACATAACAACCTTGAATTCTGTAAGTAGTGATGTTTAAAGAGAAGAAAACAAATAAAAACAATTCTTGAGAAATTCTAAGCAGAAAAAGAGCATGTATACAGATACAATTATGGTTTTCCAAAACAAATAGCAAAAGAATATTACCAGTGAATATATTAATCCTCTGTCCCCTGTAATTCCATAACAACCACATAGTTTTACATTATTAATACACAAATAATCAAATAGATTTTAAAATTTAATTTAAGTCAATGTGATTCACATTTGAAAATGTTTTATCCAAATGAGAATCAGGTGATTATAAGATTTAGCACTGAAAAAGGACAACTGAGACCTAAGTACAATGCTCTTATTTGCAGAAAAAGAAAGTAAGGAGTGTAGGGATCATTTTGTACAAATTCATACTAATGGTAAATTTCAGATCAAAGATTTGAACTCATGTTCTCTAAAACTGAATCCAGAAGGCCTTTTATATCATGACAGTTATAGAGGCAAGGGGATGATTCTTTCTACACTGAAAAACTAAAAAACAAACAAAACAATAAGAAACATGGAATTCAAAACTAATCAAAGATACTTCTATTTCAAAGACAGATTAATATCAAAGTGAAAGAGAATTTATATATCTCTAGTTTGTATGGTAATATATTTTAATTGACTGATTAGTACATATAGCAATAGAAACTGGATTCACCTAATTATATATAGTAGATGATGTTGCACAGGGACAAAAATATTTTATTTAGTGAAAAACCTGAAAAATTTGCAAAAATAGGGTTGTGAATCATGAAAACCAAATTACAAGCTCAATATTTAGCTAGTCTTATTTTGGGGATCAAAGCATTCTAGATAGAATCACTCATGAAGTTTATGCTACATAATGAATTTGGTCAATAATCCCAGTTTTTCAGTAATAAAATAATAATCAATATCTATAAGGACAAAAATGCATAATACAAATTTGGGAACACTCTAAATATCTTCTCTCTCTTAGATATGGAGAAGTAGAAACTTCAACTTTACAATGTATACCTCAAGTAAATAGGACTAATTTTAAAGTTTTAATATAATGAGAATTTTAAAAGTTTATATTAGAATTTTCACAGCCAGTAAGGAAAATTTGTAAGAAATATTGTGCCTAGTGTTTTTGAAGGTGATGTCAAAATCCTTAAAATTAATTATATATATTATTATGTTAATGAAATATTATAAGAAGTAATGAATCAACACATAGTTATTATATATTGATTATCTGACAAGAGTCTGTATTAGGCAGTGGTCATTCAAAAAGGGAAATAAAAGGAAACAGTCTATCCTCAAGGAGTTTACATTCCAGCAGGGAAAACAATATGAGTAGGGGAATTTGTCATCCAAGTGCTTTGAAAATGGATGGAATTCACAAGTTTGCCATCTAGTAACAACTTAGTTTCGATATTTGAATTTTAATTAATTAAATGAGCCTAAGCACAGTTTTCAGTTTTTTAACTGTATTCATTTTGTTATTCTGTTATATATCCTCAACAGCCATGTCTTAGTTTTTGGCTTTTGGTTATTGGACCTTTGCTAGCAATTTCTGTGACTTTCTTGACATATTACTTAAACATCAGGTCCTTAAAGAGGAATCACAATTGCTTAATTTGAAATTATTAGTGTTTCATCAATGCACCAATTTCTTGATTTCAAGAAAAGGATTTAGCTGGATTAACATCAGTAAAAACTCAATGTGAAAGATGAATGCTTATTTGAGTGGACACCAAATGGTAAACTCTAAATACTCACTTACTAGAACTAGGGATCTATGTAATGTGAAAGAAGTACATTTAGAAAACTGTATCATATTTTAGATATAATTAGAAAATTCTATCATAAACAATTAAAACATTACTTCATGTGTTGAATTAAAACATCACTATACTTCTAAATAGTAAAGGCAAATCTAGATTAATTTGTCCATAGTTTATAACATGAGACTTTCTGAAAGAAATTAATAAATATTTGAGATTGACAACTTAGGTGTTAATTGTGCCCTTCTCTTCATAGGCACCATCAGTGCCACTGACAGATACAAGTGAACCTTTGATAAAGGGGAATTCCTACATTGGAATTGCTTAATTCTTCTTATTTGGAAAGGAAGCATTTTAGCTAAATGTATCATCTAGAAAATAGTTAGAGATTATAGGTACTACATTTTACATAGAGCAAATAAAATTCTACTCTGCACAGAAATAATTAATGCAGGCAAATGTCCTAAGAGACCACAGATCCTCAAGAGAAGAGTTTTACCGAAAATTAATTTTGAAGATAGCATCGCAAGCCATGATGATACTTGATAGAAGGTCCCTTTATATTTAATATTCACTTAATGGGTTGCTGAATTGGAGTTCTGTTGATATATCAAAAGAAAAATACCTGCCTCAGAGGTCTCTTCTTTTCTTGGTCTAATGGTGTAAGATTTGGAGAAATGGTAGAGTGCCATGACTTCCCTCACTAGGCCAGCTAAGGTATGCTTGCCCTTTTAGGTCTGTCTGAGATTAAGGCACACTTTTGTATAGTTTCCATGGGTGTAGGTCTTTTTGAGTACTCAAATGGCAGCTGATATATTCCCAAATCCCCTAAAAAGATGAGTATCAATTACCAGAATAATTGTGGCAATAACAGAAAAAGTGACAGCAGCAGGGATAGAAGTAGATTGTCAGAGAAGCAATCATGAATATATATTTTTAAAAACCACCAGAAAGAAAAGGGCCCACTTCATGCTAAAATAATGGTTTTCAGTGGAGGTAAAATACAAAATGGTTAATAAACTATCATAAATTTAACAAGAGGTTTGTGAATCTCAACTGATGTAAATTATTCCACGATTCTTTTTTAATTAGAATTCTCTTAATCTGTACAGTTAAAATTGCCTACCAATAACTTATTCATGTTTGTGTTATGGGTACATTTTTCTCTCTTTTTGACTCATCCATCTATCTACTTCCAACAACCACACTCTCATCTTTCTTCCCAAGGGAGGACTCGGGAAAACTTGAATAAAAAATAGAATTGATCCCATGATTGTGACATAGGGGTTCAATTGAAGTATTAGAAACAAAATTCTTGATACAAGCAAACCTAGACCAATGAATCTTGTGCAAACTCTGAAGACAGGTAAATGAAAGGATTTCTTGAAGGTCATCAGTCCTTGTGGCCTCCAATTAGTGGTATTTTTGAGCCACAGCACTATACAGATATTAAAAAAACTTTACAAAAGATATTATACTCTCTTATATTACCATCTGATCTTTCTCTGATGTTTGATTGCTTATCTATCAAATGGTAGAGACAGAATTGTAGGATGTTAGGACTGGAAGGAATCTGAGATTATCCAGTTCAAATCATTTCAAATAAATAAATTTGGAGCACTGAAAAGGGAAGTACATGCTGCAATTTTTATTAGAGAAATTAGGAATTATACTTAAGAGGTTCCAATTTTAAAACTATTTTCTCTTTCATCTATATAATCTCAAAATTTCCTTTGTTTAAAACATTACTTATTTTTCCTAAAAGGGACAAGGGATTGTACCTGTAGTTTTAGTTGGCATAATATCCTGACTTAAGAAATGAAATAATAGTATTTGCTTGATAGAACAATGAATCTGGTCAATTATAAATTTAGTTATTATTAAATTAAAAAGAGTAATCTAAAATGTATTGAATAAGAAATATATTGTTTTATTTTATGAAATCCCACAGTCAAATAATCTGTCATTATGTGACCATCCAACTGCTAACAAAATTCCATATATTCAACTGAATTTATTCACAGAAAGTAGATTCAATCTGCTGTTAGGATCACATTTAAAACCCCAAATCACATTGACTCTATGAAAAAACATCAGAATTGTGGCTAAATATCATGACTCTGCTTACTGAAATAATAATGATAAAATATGTAATTATAATTGTCAGAATTAAATCAAGGTCAATAGCAAATATTTAGATACAAGATAATTTTATTCATGAATCTATTTTTTTCCCATTTCTAGCCAAATTCTAGCCAAATAAGTTAAAATTTTCCAAACCATTTTTTAAAGTTAGCTATTTTTTGGGACTTTTTTTATAAAAGAGGAATTTCATAAGTTTGGGAAGCTCCCCATTTAGAAACACTCAATATCTTCCAGTTTAGTAACTTAAGGAATGGTAACAAAAAAATTAAATTAACTTAGTTTGGAATGAAGGGTTCTTGAAGAAGTCAAGTGGATCTTTGTCACCATTCTGAATCCATGGATTCAGAAAACATTTTGAATCAAGTCTGAGATTTAAAATCTCTGCTACAAACTTGGTCATGTTTACATTGGAAGATTATCTAATTATAAAACCAATGATGATCAATGATTTTAGTGTTTATAAAATGCTTTCTGAATATTATGTCTTAAATAATAGTCATAAAAATCTATAAGAATTTTATCCCCATTTTTATAGATAAGAAAAGGGAAGTTGAGAGAGAAAGAGGTACTACTGATTGTTATTTATCTTAGAAGTGTTAAAAAAGAAAAAAACCTAAATTTTAACCTAAAATTCTCTGGGAATATAGCCCCAGGAAAACAAAGAGGAACAAATGAATTTGTCTTAAAGAATCATTGTTCATTGTGTGTGCATGTGTTTGTGTATTAATGTTTGTCCTTTCATAAACTCTTGTCAAAGCCAGTTTTAAATCTGTTAATACATTTCTGGTATGTTTTTGTTTTTCAAAACTTTCAGAATCTAATTCTTGGTTCCACAAAAGAAACTACTTTACAAATAAGGAACTTCGTTTGAATCTTGGATTAAAAATGTGGTGTTCTTTTTCTTCTACATCATCTATGATGTGCATTATGCTTATGTCAAATTCAACTTACAGGAAGATTCTGCTGTATCCTAAATTCACATGGACTACTAAAATAAGGAAATCAAGAAAGATTTAAAGCTCTAAAAAGATGAAAATATTCACTTGGTTTCAATTTTTATCTCTATCTCATGTCTATCAGAGTTAATTAATTTTTAACAAGTTCTTTCCAGAATACCTCTGTTCAAAGAGGTTAATAATATTTAGCCTGAGAAAGGAATTTGGGGACGATTAAGTGAAAAATCTCTTTTGAAAGCCAAGCAACTAAAATGATTTCCAGAAGGGGGTGTCTCTTGACCTAGTTTGCAGAACTAAAGGATGGCAACAGAATCTGAACTCTGACCTACTAAGGACTAAACTTAGATCATCACATCAAATTAAAGGACAAATAAAAGAGATTCACTTAATTGATCAGCAATCAAGCTATGCTGTTATTAACATGTCATTTGGTAGCTCTTGTGCAGAAAAAGAACAAGCTTCCAATGCCAAGCCAGTTATTGAAGAATGAGTCCAAGAAGTAAGGACAAAAGCCACACTCCAAATGTTCCAAGAAACACAACCTGAAGCACTAGAAACAGTCACTGACTGCTCAGAAGCAATCATAGCAGCAGACAGACCAATAGGGTGACTGAATTTGAGCCAAAACATTGTGTTTCTCATGAGATAAATATACCAAGCTATTGACAGCCAGCAGGATCTAGAAGCAGCAGCCAAGACTATTAGTCAAAGCAGGCCCTCACTATAATCAGGGTAAAATGAATTATATTCTGATCCCTTTAGCCACAGTTATCCTTATAAGTCATAATATATTTCACAGCTCAATCTCTCAAATATGGAAATATATATTTCATGCTGAAGATTTGTGAAAATAAAGGGATAGATAGTGATACATTATAACATTTCTTTTAAGAATATGGTAAATTCAAAATAATCCAGGAAGTACAGATTCCTATTGAGAATTGGCATAATCAGAGTAAAAGCAAGGGTTTAGTTTAGATTACTTGAGTTCTAGTCTATAAGGTGGATCACCTACATTGTGTCACATGGGGTTATAAGAAAATTTCCCCTAATTAAAAATTAATTCCTTTGGATTAAGCCTTTATCCTCCTCTTTCAAAATAAAAATGCTTACTTAATAAGCCCTTAATCAGGGAAGCTCAATTTAAGGAACCTCCATGTTGATATTCCCTATACACAGCAATTCGTGAATATGTCTCCAAAATATGAACAGTCTCCAAAGCAGGGCACTGTAGCTTAACATGAAGTGAGTCATGGCTTTGTCACCATGAAATCTGGATGCCTCAGTTTACCTCAGCCCTTTTGAGAAATAGCCAATGCCAGATAACCTCTGTTTTGTATATAATGAAATGTTACGTACTTTTGTTTGCTTTTGAGACTTCTCTATTGGGTTAAAGTTTATTCTCAGGAAGCCCAGTTTGACCTTTTGGATTTAATTTGTTACAGCTGACTGTTCCCTAATACCATAGCTGCTGAATGTTAGGAGGTTTACACACCTGATTAGTGTTAGTCTTGGTAGGCTTCCCAAAAGGTATAAAGAGACAGTATCTCTTTTTTCAGTATTTCAGTATCTCTTTAGAGTGAGCATTGACCTGGGTCTTCTCCCAAAGAGAAGTTGGCACCGAGCAGTGCTTTCTTCCAAGGATATGGTTCCCAGAGACCCAGAGTCTTTGGTTCTGGGTGGTATTTAGCCCATGACTGTGTGGTGGCCAGAATAATGAAACAATCCCTTTTTTCTGATTAAAGAGTTTTCTGACTACTTGATAGTTCTGTGTTATTTGCTAAGTTATCAGCTTGAACACAATATATATGTGATTAACCAGATAATATGAAGATGCATTGCATACTGCCTTTCCTCTTCAGCATTGTAGCCAAAAGAGAGACTTAACTCCAGCAATATATTATTATCCATGATCACTAACATTTCCTCATTTTGCTCTGACCAGTAACCTAAAACTCATTAGTATAAATAGCAATTGTTTGCAAGTATATAATGTTTTAAGGTCTGAAAATCACTTTACATGTGTTTTTCTTTTTGAAACTCTCAATGTCTATGATTTTAATATTTTTATTATTTCCATTATAGAGATGAAAAAATAAAGGCAAATAAGTTTTAAGTGACTGCCCGCATCCCATAGTTCCTAAGACTTTGAAGCATGATTAAAATTCAAGTTTTCGTTGACTTCAGCATAGCACTCTTTTGTATTATACTGACAAGCTGTATCATTACATTATTTCTCTTGCAATCTACTCAAACTTCCTCCATTCTACAGAATGAAACTAGGTTCAGAATCTTGGCATTATTGACAACACTTGATTCGTAATCAAAATTCCTGATCAGCTATCAAATCTTGATATTTCTGTCAGTAAAATTATCTCTCATATCTGTCCCACTCATGCAGGCACCACTTGATATCAGGATCTCACCACCTTTTACCTGGAACACTGAAACAGACTCCTAATCAGTTCTCCTGCCTTATCTCTCCCTATGAAAGCCAACCTCCATACAGCTGCTAAAATGTTTTCCTAAAGTACAAATCTGATCAGGTCACTCACCTACTCAGTAAATTGCAAGATTTCTCCATTTAATATATGGAAAGTATTATATCTCATCCTTCTAGTTAGCTCTTCCATATGTATCATAATGTACATATTATTACAAGCATATAATATGCTTTTTAAATTTTGATGCATAAATGTGATCAAAAATATGTTTAGACAATATGGGGGCATTTAATTCAGTTAAATTCACAAGCATTTATTAATCACTTACTATGTGTCCACCATTAGATATAGGGAATATAAAGGCAAAGTTTGTCTTTAACCACAATTTTATACAAGGGGTAGAGGATGGATGGGATGAGAATATGCACATACACACACATATAATGTGCACAGATACCAATTTGTGGGATAAGTTGAAGAAAGGAGAGACTATAAGATGGAGAAGTTATATAAAATAACTTTTATAAGAGGTGTATTTTTTTAAAATTGGAAAGACTACCTCAGAAAGGACTAAGATAAAAAATGAATTTGTGTAACTCATGAGAAGTAGCAAACATGATTATTAACATATAAAGATTCGTGGAAAGAAAAACAGACTTTGGAAATTAAATACCTTGTAATACTTTTAAGTCATATGGGACTAAA
This sequence comes from Gracilinanus agilis, assembly GCF_016433145.1. NCBI lineage: Eukaryota > Metazoa > Chordata > Mammalia > Didelphimorphia > Didelphidae > Gracilinanus > Gracilinanus agilis. The sequence goes on along the minus strand of NC_058131.1, from coordinate 188,695,187 downwards.
ATTAACTTTCTTTTTTTTTAACTTCCAAAATGTATACTTCAAATATACAGAATTTTCACATTAGGAGTTAGATGAGACTGCCAGTTCTATTATCCACAACCAAATTTAACTTATTAGCATATAAGTAGCAGCATTAAGAATAATCTTTCAATTTGCTTACTACCTTATGGAAAAAGTGAATACTCAGCTTTTTAATTCTTTTTATAACTCTATCTTTGCCTTTCTCTCCAAAAAAACTAAACAGAAAAAGAGACAGCTATTTCCTCCTGCCACTTTTTCTTTATGAGTTTTCTGAAAACATGAGCATCAAAAAATGAAAATGGCATCTTCACAGTTCTGGAATCATAAAAATATTATATCTAACAAATCCATCCAATCCTCAACAATCACCTGAGTTTCACTGCTTTATGTATTTTTAGTGCTTTTATTTTCCTTTTAGAATAAAATTCAAGTACCAGTCCATTATCCAGTTTTGTCTATTTTAGGTTAAAAAAGATGAACGTTTACTAGTACAACATCCAACTTGGAAGACAAAAGTGAAGTGTACTTTATCTTGATCCAATATAACACCGGTAAGTCTGGTGGAGCCCGGTTAAAAAAATGTTTCCAAAATAAAGGATTTGATCCAAAGAAGCACAACTCAGGGAATACCTTGAGCCGTCAAGAAATTGGAAAATACCTTGTGTGAGGGGGAAAAAAGGTTTCTGAAAAAAATTCACTGATTTTTAGATTTATTCTAGCATTTGACATTATTGTATTAAGGATGTAATGAATGCTCAGATGACCTGGAATGGAGGCAACCAGGTGGGAGATACCAGAGACTTGCTTCTGGGAGTAAACTCTGGCTGAATAACCAGGAAACACTACATTTTTAAAACTATCAAGCTGAGACAGTCTGCCTATCTTCCTGGTGGTATCTAGGGGGAATAATGTTCCTGCCTTTGTGAAATTTAGACACAACATAATGAATGGAGTTTGGGGAAAAGCCTATCTCTTCACAAATCCCACCCCCTGCTTAAAAACCTGTGACATTGCCCTTTTTTTAGTTCTAAGAACAGTTCTAGGTAGAGTCCTGGAACATAGAAGCTCAAGCCATAGTATCTTTGGCAGCAAAAAACAGTCCAAATATTATTGAGAGCACAGTACTTTACTTTAACCGTTACTTTAACAGTAAAGTCTTGAGAAACTGTAGTATTAGAATAAAACCCAAAAGGAGTTTTGGGACTTGGCCCTTGGTAGGATTATTCTGTATAGGAAATGAGCTAAACTATTAATCTAATCCCCTTTGAGTGGTATAAGGATGATTATGCCCCATGTGTATGGGGAAGGGGATTTATATAGGTTTTATTATAGCTTTCAGCTTACTATTCTTTTATGAGGTTACTCTATTAAGTGGTTAAATTGAATTGGGGTTCAGAGGACCAATAAAATTTACAAATCTATGTTCTCCAATGGGAGGCAATGGGGCAGATTAGATTTAGTTCCTCCCCCCTTAAAGTTTCTAAAGAACCCCAAGGGAGGAGTGATATATAACATATCTAGTCTTCAGCCAAAGGCAGCAAAGGTAATCACATTACATTATTAAGACATAATATCGACATAGATGTAGTTAATTCTTATTCTCTTATAACACATCTTCCAAAGTGAATCAGTTACATTTCATAGATTTAGAAATGGAGAAGACTTCAAGAGGGCATTGGATAAAGAAGAGTCCCTCATTTCCTACAAGAGAAACTTGAGATAAGAAACTTTAAATGATGTTTGGGATTGAACAACTAACATAGTAAGTGACACAGTCAAGAAAAGAACTTGGATTCTCAATACTACAAAGGCAGAGTTCTTTCCCTCTGTACTATACTCTTTTTTTTTTGTATTTTGCTTTCCAAGACTAGCACATTATCTTTGATACTTTCTTCTCCTGTGGATACATATGCTAAAATATTCATTTACTACAAAATTTCCTTACATTATTTAGACTGAAATATTAGCAAAGCTATTATTCAAATCCATGAGATTTCTTGCCACTTAGAAATTAAAACAAAAAAAGTTATGTTTCTGTGAAGCAGTTTCATTTATAGATTGTAATTCCTTCTCCTTTGAGGCCCTCATAATGAAAGGACTGTGAATACATTCATATGTATCATTGTCGATATCATAGTTATCATGTAGTTTATTTCCTCCAAAACTATTAAATGAATTACACCATATTATGGTATATTAATATACCTGAGAATCCCTATTTTCTCAGAACAAAAATTTGTTCCTGAGATATTTCACTTTCCTTAAAAAAAGCTACTCTGATAAAATTGCTCTTTAGAAAAGAATTATCTCTATCAAAATATATCCTAAACAACTTCTCCAAGAATTATTTAAGTGATTAATTCTCTCCCATTAATGAAAGGAGTTATTTTGGGAATACTGTTTTACACTCACCCAGAATCTGTGATATGCTACTTGAAATAGGCATCTAAGCAGATTTCCCCCCAAGCATATTATAACATCTTCCTGGCATGATTTTGTTATGACAATAGTAATAGCAATATTTTATAAATTATATTAAAATATTAACATTGCTTTCTAGCACATCAGTGTGATCATAAAGACTCAGTCCTAGATTACCCTTGTCCTTCCTTAGGTTCCTCATAAGATCAATCCGTTTTTCTGCGCAGAGATTCACCTCCATAAATTGGTTTTTACATTCACAATTCACTAGTGGCATTTTACATTTCAAAAATCTCTTTTCAATCTTTTTTCCCACTATGCTGCTTCTCCACGTTTAGATTTTAAATAAGATCTGACTTCATCTATGAGAACTTTATGCTGTGTGCTCTCTCAAATAAATATTAATTTAAATTATTTTTCCTCACATATGTAATAAAGCATTAGATAATGTTGGCTATAAAGAATGTTGTCTGATTTGGGATGAATCAGTTCAACTCCTGAACCTCCATTTTTAACATGTAAAATGAGAGGATAGAGGTAAATGTTCTTTAACATTTCTTCCAACTGTATGTATGCTTGTTGATGTTCTAGACCAGTGATGGACAAACTTTTTAAAGAGGGGGCCAAGGGAAAGGAAATGCTCATTTGTCAGTCTGTTTCTAAGGCAACTCTTTCAAAGTTTCATTGGATTGTATCCTACTCATTGTATTCGTCAGATTAGGAATAATGTCACCTGGTGGGATAGAACACTTCAGGGGGCCGCATCTGGCCTGCAGGCTGTAGTTTACCCATCACTGGTCTAGACTATTGTGAGAAGGAATTATAAAGCTTTATCAAGTAGTAGACACATTGGAATGATTGTTATGGGTGAAAAATGAACTATTTCTGAATTGCTACTGGTTTATGAATCTAATGTCTAGAAATTCAAAGAACAGTAAATTAATTAAGTGGAGTTCATTATGTATATGTAGTAAGCTTGCTTAAAGTACTTTTTCTTTGCTCTGAGAGCTTTTTATTTGGTTGTTTTTGTTTTCTTAATTTTACTTTAAGAATCATAGGATATTTTATGTTAGGGTCTCTTCCACAGGGCAATTGGTAGATTCTTTCCATTTTTATTTTCTCTTCTTGTTCAAAGATAATAGGGTATTTTCCTGAGTGATCCCTCATAATATGGTATCCAGGCTATTTTTTTTCACCATAGCTTTCAGGTATTCTGATAATTACTACAATGTCTCTCCTGGGTCTATTTTACATACTTGTTGTTTTTCCAGTGAGACACTTCAGATTTTCTTCTACATTCTTTTTTATTCTTTTGATTTTGTTTTAATTTCCCCTAATGCTTTTACAGTGTCATTAGCTTCCAGTTGCTAAATCCTAATTTTTTTAGGAATTATTTTCTTTCTTGATCTTTTATGTTTCCTTTTCTATTTGACCATTTCACTTGATTTTTAACTTTTTTCAAATTCTTCCAAAAGATATTTTGAAGCCTGGTATCCTTTTTCCCTTTTGACTGAGGCTTCATATCTTTCTCTTTTTTTGTCATAGTTGTCCCTTTCTGACTTTATATTTTAATCTTCCCTGTCATTAAAAATAACTTTCCAAGGTTAAGGTTTTTTTTTCTTTATTTTTAGCTCATTTTCTAGTTATTACTTTCTCCCTAATTAGTTTGTCTACCTGTTGAGGTACTGCTCTTCTCCCATAGTGGAGAAAGCACTGTTTCAAAGTGTAACCTTGGGAACAGCTTGGTGGCTCAGTGGATTGAGAGCCAGCCCTAGAGACTGGAGGTTCTAGGTTCAAATCTGGCCTCAGACACTTTCTAGCTGGGTGACCCTGGGCAAGTCACTTAACACCCATTGCCTACCCTTACCATTCTTCTGCCTTGGAACCAATACATAGTATTGATTCTAAGACAGAAGATAAGGGTTAAAAAAAGGTATAATCTGCTCTGATTCTTGGGATAGGGCTGGCTATCTTTGAATCCCTTGGTGTGTACTTCTAAGGGATGGATAAAAAGACATACAGCAATTTTTTTATCTACCTGTATTGTGCTCCCTCTGCTTTTGGATTCCCTGTTGTCTCCTACATTAGGTTTTTCCCAACTCTGCCACTTAATTATCTCAGGCAGCTGGACAACTTCTAGGGCTATTCCCTGCTCTGCTTTTTTGTTAACTCAGGCCACATGGAAGTAGTTAGGCTGATGTTGAGCTGCTACCCCCTCAGCCAGTCCTGTTTTCTCAGGTTTCACATAGCATTCCTCCCGGTTCGGAGTTTTCTTTACCTCAGGCTCTGTAGGACTGGTCTTGGGCTTCTCTATTAAAAGCTACCTCATTGCCTCTATCCACATGGAAGCATTCTGGATTGGTGGGTGTTCTGCAAGCCCCTCCCTACTGCGTGCTTTGCAAGAGAGCAAGTGCTCTCCTAGATGCTGCAATCCTTGGGTTATTCTCCCTAATGGGGCAGTGAGATGCACAATTCTTGCTTTCCTTTGCTTTGCAGTATTTTATTTTCTATTTTTGTGTTTTTTAGATGGTTTTGTTGGGTTTAGCATCCCTCACTATACCATATTAGCCGTCAGTATGCAGCTTTCTCTGAGTCATATTTCGTGAATAGTCATAGATCAAAGGAATTTAATAATTTTCCCAGGAATATTGGGTGAATCACTGTTCCCAAAGGATAGGGGAAAGAGGGTGGAACATGCAGTTTGCAGCAGGGAAATGGTAACATAATGGGAGAAAGCACTGCTTTTATTGGGTTTTTGGACTAGATTTGAATCATGGCATTGGGCCAGGTGTAGGAAATGAGTTATTTCAGTTCACATCTAATCCTCAATCAAAATATTTTGGTCACAGAGCATTGTTCAAGAACTGAATACATCAAATGGAGCTAATAGTGAGGTAGGAAGAAAACCTTGGAAGGGTCGCTGGAGATCATATCCAGAAAAAGGCTATTTTTGGTTAAGATATGAAAAGTTGATAGAGGACAGATGTGCAGGTGATATATCAGTTTCTTATAGATAGTGGGATTGGATATGAAATATTACCTTATAATTTTTCACCTTTGGACTCAAAGGAGGAAGGCTTGACTTCTTAATAATCTAATGAAGTCATAATACTCACTACACTAAACAGAGTTCTGTTCTCTTTTAGCATCATGTTCCTTTGTAGCACTATAATCATATTGTTCTCCTGATTCTGTTCATTTTATTCTGCATCACTTGGATGGATGGAATAAACATTCATTAAGCACATACTACTTTGACCCACTATTAGAACAATGTTCCTAAAGATGGGAAAAAGGACATACTTGTTCAAAAATATTTTTAGCAGCTCTTCTTGTGGTGACAAAGAATTGGAAAATGAAGGGATGTCCATCAATTGGGGAATCAACCTATAGTCATGTTATGAGCCTATCTAATCTCTTTGAACTTTCAGGACTCAAGGCAACTCTAAGGCAATAAGTTGCAGAAAATATTCAGAATTTCCTCTCCCATGACTTCTATATACCAAGGAAATCACAAGGCCAGTGACATTTTTGTATATGGTAATTTTTCCCTCTTCCTTAAAGTATGTCTCTAGTAGTAGTATCTCAGAGTTAAAGTTTCATTGCTACCTTATCCGGCTCTATCCTATTCTACTTCTTCCATGAATGGATGAATATCTTCAAAACAGAGGATACTACTTTCATCAAAATTCCCAACAATTTTCAGAGGAAATGTGATTTTCTTAATAAAGTTAAAAAATATAACAACATAGTGGTTGACTAGGTTGACTTTTTGTTCTCAAACCTTGGCACAATATAAATTATTGTGTGAAAAGTACAAGAGCAAGAGTCTAATTTTTTCCACTCTTATCTCTTGAATACTTGCCTTTCTTTTAAGTTTACATGCATGGGCTAATAATTGTTTAAGAAAAAAGCATGTGACAGTTTTAAGATTAATCTACATCATTAACATGGTTGCATCATTTTCTAAAGTCTAGACAATCAATATAATGTCAAATTCTGATTTATAATGTTTACCAATTTCTTGAGGTAAAAATGCTCACAATGGAAATTTCACATTCAGCTCTCAAAATCTATTTCAAGCTGACTCCAGCATGTTGGATAAATCATCTCATATCATAGCATATACCCTTAAATGCTTGTCCAAACTTTCATTTAAAAAACTCTAGTAGGAGAAAATCATAGCTTGCCCTCTCCCCCTCTCTCTCTCTCTCTCTCTCTCTCTCTCTCTCTCTCTCTCTCTCTCTCTCCATCTCTCTCCCTCCCTTCCTCCCTCTTTCCTTTTTTTCCATCATTAGTGATTATTGTTATTGTTCTTATAACAAGTCTAATGCAGATCCATTACAATTTCTAACTATTTTTTCTAGAAGTGTTATCATGAGCCAACCAGAACAATTCCTATCTCTTTTCCATGTGAAAGTCTATCAAATATTTAGTGACAACTATGATATCTTATCCTTGAAATTAAACATTTTTAATCTGATGATTGTACAATTATATCTCCAATCTTTTTGGCAACTTAGTTTGGTCCTCTAGGTACTTTCTAGACTGTTAGTGTCCTTCTTCATTTTCTAAAATACAGAACATGGGAATAAATACAATAATCCAGATGATATGAAATGGGTAGAAATATTAATAAAACTAACACTTCCAAAGTCTCAGTAGCTATGTGTGTGTAAGTGTGAATAATTTAATTAACCTTAAAAACCTTTTTTTTCAAAGTCCAATCATATATATATATATATGAATATATTTAAAACTATGTTAATATGTACCCTATATTTTCATCTTATTGAATTCAGTCCAATATACTAATGTGTCTAATACTTTTTTGGATCCCAGTTGTGTTCTAGCTTATACTTATCAGTCCCAATCTTGTATCAATTGTACAGTTCATTAATGTAATTGGTAACAGAGTTAAATAGCTTGGGGCCAAGCATAGATTCCTAAAAGTTGCTCCCCAAAGACTTCCTTCCTAGTCAACATGGAAACATTCTTTTCTCTTCATTAAGTTTAGCTATTCAACCAGTTTTAAATATAAATATCTATATTGTTGTTGATTCAAAACTTCTTCATCATTTTCATGATAATCACATCAGGGACATTATAAAATGCTTTGTTAAATAATGTAAAATTATGAAGTTATAAATATAAATTCACTGTCAAAAAGATATATATATATATATATGTCAAAAAGTTCTAATGAGAGGGCATCTTCTTAAAGAAACCTTTTTTAAAATTTTACTAACTATCCCTTTAATGATGCATTTTGGACATTTTCCAGGAATTCAAAAATTAAAATGTTTTTAGGCAACTATATCAATCAATCACTTACCAGAAAAAAAGAGCAAACTGTTGGAATCTGTGGATAAAACATATCATTTTTCATTTTATTTTCTTCATGAGTTTTTTTTTTATTTTATGTGAAATATGTGACTTCTTTTATGGCATGAGATATATGGAAATGTATATTGCATGAATGCTATGGTATAGCCTATATCAGACTATTTATCACCTCAGGGAGAGGATTGAAGGGTGAGAGAGGGAAAGATTATGAATAATGAAATGTCAGATAAAAATTATCAGAAATTATTTCTACAATAAATGATTATATGTGTATATATGATTAAAACAATAGTAGAGATGTGAGAAAGGGAATATAAATTATTTGGGGCAATGAATTCAAAAAATGGTAGGGACTTGGTTTTTTATCATAGGATCATAAATTTAGAATGGTATGGGACACAAGATCATACCATCCCATCCCTTTACTTTACAGACAAAGAGCCTGAGTTTCAGACTGGTTAAGAGCGTTGACTTTTGTTACACAACTAGTATATATGAGAAGTAGGATTTGAAATCAAGATTTCCTGACTCCAAGTCCAGTAATCTATGTCATTTAGGCATGCCTCAGTTTTCTTATCAGTAAAATAAGGAGGTTGGACCATATGTTTGTGTAGGTTGATATAAAACAACTTGATAATATATGATTTCCTCATCTTAGCTCATAATGTATTAGAAACTCAATGACATCTTTGGAAAACTGGATTCTAACAGAGCAATGCTACATGAAAGCATGTTATATAGATTTTTATGTCTTTTGACGACAGTAACTTATATTTTTTTCTTTATATCTTCAGCACTTAGCAGAGTGTCTTATACATTGAACTCTCTTGATAAATGCTTATTAAGCTCCATCATTACTAAGGAGTACATTCATATCTTTAGTACTAAATATAGGTTATTCTCTTATGTTCCTGTGCCCCACTTGACCTTTCACAACTAATTGAGACAAGACTCAGGGTTGAAAAAAATGTTTTCAGAGACAAGAATATTTCTATTAAACATTTTCCTCTTACTTTTAAAAACATATATTTTGTTGCTTTTATGCCTAAGTAATCCTCACACCATCTTTCCAGCATCCATTATAAATAGAAAAAAATCTCTGTGACGTTTTTTAAGTCTGTGACTGTTGACTGTTAGATAAAATTTGGTTACAATTCATCACTATCCATTTACTATAAATTCATTAATTTCTTTACATATTTATTTTGCAGGGAGGAGAGAATTAGATAGAATTTTAGTCTCTTCCTAAAGAAATCTGAAAATTCAACATTGTTGAAGACTAATAACATAATTTAATTACTGATAGCTAGATTGCATAGAAAATAGAGTGGTATACATAGGATCAGGGAGACAAGTTCTGATCTATCCTCAAATACTATACAACACTACATAAATCACTTAGCCTCTCTCCGTTTCTTTATGTATAAAATAGAGATAGTATCATATCATTCCCAGGTTTGTTATATTGTGAAAATGAGATAATCATAAAGTTTTGAAAACCTTCAACTGTTACATAAATATTAGTTACTCCTCCTCTTCCTACTACTATTACTGCTCTACTACTACTACTACTACTACTACTACTACTACTACTACTACTACTACTGCCTTACTCTGCTGCTTTTGCATTTTAGAATGTGCTAATAATCAATTAACAATATATGCTAAAAATAACAAAAAGAACCATGTATTTGAATTTTATAATTTTATTTTTAAAAATCAACATATAAATGATAAAAAAGGCTGATTGTGTTTATAAAATGAAATAATTACAGAAATTTATTGTTCTCCATTTAGGAATGTGTTGTCTGAGGGCTGTACAAATCAGTTTACCCTCTAGACATCAGTTTCCTCAACTGAAAAAAATGAAATTACTAGAATGAATGACCCCTAGAATGTATATCATCTCTAAAACTATGATCTATCCACTTGGACAATTTAAAATAGGTACTCAACATCTCCATTATAAAAATGCTTCTTGAGTTCGTGCCATCATCAGCCAAGGGATATTTCTTGGGTTTTTTTGGACTCGTAATGATATTAACTATTAGTGTGATCTTGAGGAAGGCAGGTAGCAGTCGTGGGTTAAATGAGTTAAATGAAGAGACTGCTCTGGACTAGATTTATTAATTCATCTATGCATCAATTTAACAATCTTTTATTAGTTGCAGAGTCTATGCAAAGCACTGTGCTGTGTACTGTGATAGATAGGGATATAATTAATATATGGCCTATCCTTTCATGGAATTGACAACCTAGGAGGAATAGGAGATTTTTTATGAGTATTTACATAATGATAACACAAACAGATAGGTAGAGAACTCTGATGAACATTTACTTTACTCATTTTGTATGAGAGGAAACTGATTTTAAGGATTTCAATTTTCATTTCATTTCATAGATGAGGAAACAGAAGTCAAAACTAAAAGCCAAATAGCCAATTCAAAGTCTCAAAAACAATAAAATGTGGATAGATGTCCAAGGTCACATAGATATAGTCAGAACATGATTTGAACACAGAAAGATCATCAGAATCTAAATATCACATTCTTTTCTATTTCAATTGCTTCTCTTTTTCCTAAGTAGGACAAATTTTGGACAAACCTGTAAAGTAGACTGTATCTTTAATTTCCTCTCGTTCTCAGAGATGTATAGTTTTTGTTTTTTTTCCTTTCAACCATACACTTCTTCTAGCAAATACTAATTGCTCCTTTGATTCCCACTTCCTTTCAAGTCCTCTTTGTGGGAATGGTCTGATAAACTCATTTATCTTATACTTTTTTTCCAAGAAAATTTGCACATTTACATGTGGGAAAGACTTAGTTAAAGCCCTATGGGTGGTACATTGTCAGTGGCTACTATATGTCCTTCCCAAATTGTTTTGTTTTCATCTTCTTTATAATATTGCAGTATTCTATAGTAGAGAGAAAGCTATCTTTGAAACACAAAGAACCTGTGTTCAAATACTACCTCTAAGCTGTACTGAATATTCTTCTAGGCTAGTCATGTGGAACACTAAGATTATAAATTATGGAGGAACTTCTGTGAGAAATATTATCTGCCAAGTTAAATACCCTAGTATCTTAAAATCCTGTTTCAAAATAGACTTAAATCTACTCTAATATAATAATTAACAGATCTATAATTTTATCTCAAACTTAGTACATGAATTTTCAGAGCTATAGAAAAAAAAAAACTCACACTGAACCTAATCTGGTGATAAACTTCTCTGAACTGAATTAACCAGATCATCAAATGAAAGGAATGCAGTACATTACCTAATCTGTACACTAAATCTTTCCAGGTTAGCCTAAGCTGATAAGGTTTGTAAACCTTCAGTATGGCCCTTGGTGGCATTGGGCAAACACTATCATTTGTTGGGACACTGAAAGGTAACTTTAGTTCAAATGAAAGAGAGGCATACTCCAATTTGGAATAAAGAATAAGAATGTTGTAAATCCACAGCACATCATTTCAAAATCTCTCTGCCTTAATGAAATAGGTTTCTATAGCGAATTAAGTATTTTAACATAGTATCTGCTTATGCCTGAGGATAATTAGCTTTTATTTGAATAAAAATATTTTTGAAATGTACTTTGCTCTAAGGCTTTATCTTGTCAGCACAGAAATGACAATGTCAATATTTCTTTCTTGCACAGATTAATTGACAGTTTTATTAAATTATATATGAAATTCTTGAGTTAAGCATTTAGTCTAGTAGGGCTTTCAGAACTATTTTATTGACCAGGTCCACACATTCACCAAAAGTTAGTATATTTTAGAAAGAATCACAGAGTGGTGTGATCCAATGTTTTTCCCTCAAGGGAGTTTAACTACATACATTGTGGAATGACTAATTATGAAACATTCATTTGGTGTTTGTCTTTCTGAAGGTTTCCCCGAGACTATTTTTAAAGAAATTCTTGCTCTTCTATAGCAAACTAAACTGCAGGACTGATAAAGATTCTCAAATAGAAAAGATTTTGTAGATGAAAAAAATGGTATGGTGATAAGGAGAGGAGAGAGAGTGAGGATCAAGATCACATAGGCAAGAGGAAGGAATGACATAATTCAAAATTAGTTCTCTAACTCCAAATCTAATGATCTTTCCACATTATTCCTACCTTCAAAGACCTTATAATCCAAAAGGAGGTGTATTTGAGTTTACTTGTATGAAAGAAGGTAGAATCATAAATAAAATATATTAAACTAACTAATAAAATTAAATGAGTCATGTAAAAGAGCTTGGAAACCTCTCACACCATAGAAACTAGTTTTCTTTGAATACCCTGGCACTCATGTTCTTGTATAAGTAGTAGATAGATATCAGATGTTTGAAGGGTGACCCAATAACATGGAAATCACTAATCAAGATGCTTGTCTTTCATTGACAGTGTCAGTCAATCAAGGAGGTACTGCTATAGAGTTGTAAATAATGATCTAGAAGGGACCAAAGCACACTTTTCTTTTGTCTACTAAAGCAACATCTTAAAGTATGTCAGAAATATGATTGAACATTTTTTTAAAAAAGTACCTACCTTTTGCATTGTGCTAGGGATATGAATAAAGAAGAGAGAATGTATCTGCCTTCAGGCAGCTCACATTCTGCTATGGCATATTCTTTAAGACTTTTATCTACATTCATTCCTAGCTTCTTTTACCAATGTGGAAGTTGTTTCTACAGGTCGTCTTGATCTATTTTCTAGTCTAAATTGCAGAGTTTCTGAAAAGTCTATCTCAACTATGAAGGGTTTTGAATCTAAAATGCTTTAGAAATAGAATGCTAATCTGAGGCTTATACAGATCACCTGAGGTGGAGGAGAGACCTGGAAGCTTGCCTTCAGGATTATGATGTGTAACCAAAACACTTGGGGAAACTGTGGAACATGTTTAGGTATTCTGTAACTGGTTCTGCTTGGCTAATTTGGGAATTGGGATATGTTGGATTTGTCGGTAGAACGCCTGGCATCTTCAAAAAGACTAAGTTTTGAACTTGCTCCTATGTCTCTTTTGTCTCTATGATTATGGTGTAAATCTCATGCTTTTTCCATTTAGGAAGAGATACAGCAAGAGGCAAGTTATGCTCTGACACCATGTAGACCTTACAAATGGGTCTCTGTTGTTGTCTTTTGGATTTTTTTTTCTTTTCCCTTTCGGATGAAGGAAATTAGAGTCTCCAATTTTAGGAGTTCTAATCTCCGGAGAGTAAACCACAGAAATCCAGAAGATTAGATGAGGCTAGATTTTGCTGCCAGAAAAGTAGTAGTGCCTCAAATGGCCTTTGGGGAGAATAAGTGAGCTCAGCAAGAGTTGAAGTAAGGATTTATTTAATAGAGATAATACTTTTGACACGAACATGGTAAGACTGATTCTATGTAGGAACTAAGCTAAATTTAGATTCTGCTCCCACAGAAACTAGTATGTTGAAGGAAAGAGAAAAGTTCTGTGAGACTGGGCTTTGGGGGTTGTTTGTTTGCTCTATCTTTGATTTAAGTATCTTCTTGCAAAAAACTACTCAATGTTAAATAGTTAAATGGAACTGGGACACAAGTTATTGACTTCTAATAATTCAGGAGATCCCAACTGGTATGGGCTTGAACTGATGGCAAATAAGAACAAAAGGAAAGAAACTATCAGAAGCCCTTCAAGGTACCCTGAAACCCTGAGGAACTACTGTAGCAACCTGGTTATGAGAGAGGGAACTAGAATATAAAGACAACAGAAGAATAGCTACACATTTTAAAATTGGCATTTAAGAGTCTTTAAATCTCAGATATAATTTTTTAATTGTCCACTCTTAACAGATATTTTATTTTTATAAGGTAGAACCAGAATATTGGTGGAGCCTTAAGCTTTACCAGGTGGAATAAACTTTCCTATCTTAAAACTGCACTAATACTATGAGCACAGCATATAGAGAGGAATATAAGTAACATTTAAGGATTAAAAAGCACCTTATGAATATTTAATTATCAGTGAGAATCAAATGGGCAGCTAGTGTTGCAGTGGTTAGAGCACTAGAGTTTGGAAGATTTTTCCTTAAGCCAGTGATGGGCAAACTACTGCCTGCGGTCCAGATACTATAGGCCCCCTGAAATGTTCTATCCAGCTATGTGACATTATTCCTAATCTGACGAATACAATGAGCAGGATACAATACAATGAAACTTCGAAAGAGTTGCCTTAGAAACAGACTGACATGAGCATTTCCTTTCCTTTGGCCCCCTCTTTAAAAAGTTTGCCCATCATTGCCTTAAGCAAATGGAAAACCACTCCAGTATCTATGACAAGAAAACTACAAACATGGTCACAAGAACTCTGACATGGCTAAAAGAACTAAACAAAAATAAAGAGAACACATGTAGGTAGGTCCAATAGATATTATTATCCTCAGATTACTGATAGTAAAGTGAGTCTGATAGCACTCTAGTAAATTGTATATAATTGCCCAGCTGATAAATATTTGAGGCTGAATTTGAGCCCACATTTCCTCTTACTCCTAATTTGGTAAACTTTCCTCTATTTCATCCTCTGTAATTTATTCCTTAATTGAAAAATATACTTTAATTCATTATTATATGTAGATACCACAATGAGGATAATCCATTTATCATTGTAGAAAGATAATTGCTCTACATCTTAAAATCTTATATGTTATTTTGACAATATATCTTTTAAAAATATATTTAAAGTCCCAGCTAAAAATCTCTTTCAATAGGAAAACTTTCCAAATCCTTTTTAATTATAGTACCTTCTCTCTACTGATAAATTCTTTTTTATCCAGTATATAACTTATTTGTACATAGTTATTTGAATGTTTTCTTCCCCAATAGATTGGGAGTTCCTCAAAAGAAGGGAGGGTCTTTTCCTTTCTTTGTATCACCAGCACTTACCATAGTATCTGGCCCATTGTGAGTGTTCAATAAATTTTTGTTGTTTGTCTCAGTAAATTATATTTAATCTGAACTCCCTTCCTGTTTAGGTTCTTTTAGAACTTGCAAATAGAAAACAATGATTTCTTGATATATTGGCTGGAATGGAGGGAGCCTGAGTTATCGCTCATTTGTCTTGAACTTCTAGTACCTTCCTACCCCAAAAATATACTGTATCTAGTTTTCATATACTTATGAATGTACATGTGGCCTCTCCAAGTTAAATTATAAGATCCAAGAAGGCAGGAACTATTTCACTTTTGCCATTATAGAAAAAGTATCTAGCACAAAGTAGAGACACCGAGTACATACACAGGCACACACATATGTGCATACACATACACACAATGTTTACTTGATTAAGCCAGCTGACACAAGTGCATAATTTTTTTCTGGTTGTAATATAAGTCCAGTTCTGTAAATACAAATGTGTAATCTAATAATCACTGATTTTTAGACCTCGAAGGAATTTTCAGAGATCATCTAAAACTTGGGTTCTTATTCTGATCTATCTGGACACCACAGAGTTTCTGGATGAATTCCAGGGGCTTTGTGAAATTGGAAGGGAAAAAATACATCTTTATTTTCACTAAGCACTAAAATTGAGCATTTTTTTTTCAATTATTTAAAAGCACTATTCTGAGAGGAGTTCGGTGGACATTACCAGACTGCCAAAGGCATTCCTGACACAAGAAAGGTAAAGAACTTTTGAAATAGTTCAAACCTTTTTCTTTTATGGAAGAGGAAACAGACTACAAAAAGTTAAATAGCCTACCTACCATCATAGAGTGCCAGAGCTGGCACTCTAATCCTCCCTTCCTCCCTCTGCAGTCCAGATCTTTTTACACTGCAGGACAAAAAGTTAATGAGGGGCAAAGTAGAAGTTGCTGGAGTGATCAAGTTGGATCCATTCTTAAGATGTTAGATATTAAATGCAAAAGACACAGCTGCCATGCAGTCTTTTAGTTACTGCCTGTAGTCAGGGACACAATACGAAAGTCCCCATTTGATTCACTCATTTCCCTGTTCCTCTCTAACCCAACAGGAGTTGGTGGGAGCCCTGCAGTGCCACATTGTACATAATCACTTGCCTATCATTTTATACCCACATTATCCCATCAAGGAGTTAGTATTTACTTTGAACTCCCGGAGCCTGAACCACTTACACAAACTCTTGTACCCTTAAAACTCAATTGAGACTACCTACAATTACCTGCAAATATTTAGCTACAAATGGAACAATTCAAATAAACTGCCCTCATTTGCAACATTTTTTTAAAGATCAAAGAGGCTTACTCATTATTAAAGGTCTATTCTTTTAAGAAGAAAAATAAAGAAAATTAAAGGATATCTTATATGGACCTGTATGGTGTCCTTTTTAAAAGCATCGAATAAAATGTGGCTTTAGTATTGTATAACTAAGCACTGAATTTTATTTTCCCCACCTTGCTTTAGTCCAGTCTCCTTATATTCTGTGTTTTGGAATTTTTTCACCTGAAGTAAAAATCACTTGGTTTGTATCTCCTCACCATTCCTGAATGGAGGATATTTTGCCTGATTGTGTTGGCCAAAAACAATACAAAACAGTAATCGTTGTACTTAACATTTCTAAAAAAAATATTTGGCAAACAAGGTTATATGGTGCTATATTTGGAGTCAGGAATATTATAGTTCATGTCCTGCATTTGCCATTTATGAAATGTATAAAAGTGAGCAGTTCCCAACTTTGATAAATCTTTTTCTTCATCTATAATATAAGGAGTTTGAATACATTGCCTTTAAATTTCTTTCCAGTTCTTAATCTATTTTTCTGTGATTCTGTGAAGCTAGAAAAGATCTATTTTTTTTACACAACATGAAGAAGGGTAAAGTTATTTTGTCCAAGATTTCAAAGAAAATAAGTGGGATCATATACTCATTTCATTTTCTACTATATACATAACACCTATGTTATTTTTCCTATTAACTGGGCTTTAAAGGCTTAACTGACATAAATCAGAAATTGAAATGTTTGGGGTTTTATTTAGGTACACATTAATAACCTAAATGACAGTTATGATTAAGTAAGAAATCAAACATTTTTGAGCAATTACTATAAGCAAAGTTCTATGAATAGCTCTTCAGAATCTAAGGGAAAAGCATAAAAGGCCCTTGCTGTGTGTATCTAATTTAAAATATAGTTTGTAGATAATATGGGAAAACATGAAAAGGTAACTAATTTTGCAAGCAATATATAAGAAGTGAAAGCCATATAAGTCAAATAGAAGTCCAAAGGAGATATGAACTTGTATTAACTTTTTTCATATATATTTACACATATTTATAAAATGTATATATTGATGTTTATATATATATATATAATGTACATATATACACATATATATTTATTTATATTTATACATACATAGATCCTGGAATACACTAGAAGCTTAACAAAATAGTTTTTATTTATTTTTTTGATAAATTCAAGGTAGTCAAAAAAGGCTACAAAAGGAGATTGGGTTTGAATTAGGACTTGCTAATATTTGGGAAAGAATTGTGGAAAGGAAATGGCAATTTAGGAGGTGAAGAGAGGGTAATCAAAATAATAAGAGTTGACTTTATAACATTTTAAAGCTTATTAAACATTGATGCTTGTTATTTCTTTTTTTTTTCTTTTAGTTCTTTTTTCCCCCAGATTACATGTTGGTAAAGCTTTCAATAAGAGAAAGACCCAGTAGTGGTATTGCTGAGTTAAAGAGTATGCACAGTTGTATGGCCCTTCCTGTATGGTTCCAGATTTTTCTCATTATTTCTTTGGAAATAAAAAAAAGTTCTCCCTATTTTTCAAGGATCTTAGAAGTAGCCAAGATATAGCAATGGTAGAAGAGTAACAGAGTAACAGTGCCTAGATCTATTTAATTAAGTTTTAAAGTTATATGTATGTGTTGTTAGAAATTGCTTTACTGGGGGCAGCTGGGTGGCTCAGTGGACTGAGAGATAGTAGATCCTAGGTTAAAATCTGGCCTAGGACATTTCCTAGCAGTATTCCCCAGGGAAAGTCATTTAATCCCCATTGTCTGGCCCTTATTGCTCTTCTACCTTGGAATTAATAAACAGTATTGATTATAAGACAGAAGGTAAAGGTTTAGAAAAATGCTTTATTTTCCAAATTTCTGATAAGGATTGCCAGGATGAAAATCATAGAACAATGACTATGCCCTGGAATGACAACAAACTGCTCTGAACAGTCTATGAGTCAAACAGATCAATAACAAATCTTGTGTTTCTCATCCTGTTTCTTATATTTCAAATAAAACTGTCACTTACTGGAGGTGGAGTCAAGATGGCAGCTTAAAAGCAGAAAAAGTCAAATCCTCTGTGAAAACAATCAAAGCACTTCAAGGGGGACACAAAACCAAATTCAACAACAGGACAGAGTGAGGGATCCTCCTGCTCAATTCATCTTAAAACCTTTGCAGAGAAGGTTGAATTCTAAGGTTTAAGGAAAAGAAAGAAGGAAGGTCCAAGGATCCCTCCCCTACCTACTGTGCTGAAACTTGGGTGTTCAGTGGGATCTCAGGGGTGAGGGCTACAGCCTGGAGGGAGTGTCTTGCTACCATAGATACTCAAGGTTCAGGGTTCTGACCACACCTGGAAGGGAGATAGATGGAGGAGAGGGGCAGAGAGGAGGGCAGCCTTGTCTCAGTCTTCAGCCACCACTCATCTATTTTGGGCCTCTGTCTCTGGTGGTTTTGGCCTCAGGGCACATCCAGTTCTGCAGATCAGCTAGGTCAGCTTAATCTTTTCTAGAAAAAGTGCAGATAAAAAAACTTCAGGGAACCAATACCTTCTCTGAGACTCACAATAAGAATCCAGCTGACTGGGATCCCAGGGCAAAGGCTGTAATCATAATAGAGTACATTGGTACCACTATAGGAAGCTCAGGACTCTGACCAGGCAGCTGGCAAGGAGGTGGCTGGTAGAAAGGAAGAGAGGAAAATGAAGGTAACTACCTTCAGCTTCCACACCTTCGCCCATTGTATTAAAGAGCCCTGACACCAGATCTTCTCCTGCTGAGAGCAGAAACTGGTACTTTGAAAAAAAAATAAAATAAAGTACTAGTTAATTTAATAAAAGACTTTGACTTCCTATCTTTTTACAATGCATATTCTGTTTCTTACATTCCAAATTGTTGATATCTACCATCTATGGAAAAGAAATTTCCACCCCTTTGTTACCCCAAAACAAAACCTTTCATTTTGGAATTCTATAAAACCTGTTCTTTACTTTTTCTCCACAGGTTTTTTCTTTTTTTTTTTTAAACAAATAAATATATATGTATGTTCTTTTTTTGTGGTAGGTGAAAAATAGAGAAATTTGAATAATCCCCTCAATTATAGAATAACAGTTACTTGTGGTCTATGAATGTGATATCATACTATTGTTTAATAACAAATGATTAGTAGGATGGTTTCAGAAAAACCTGCAAAGATTTATGTGAACTCACACAAAGTTAAATGAGTATATCCAGAAAAATATTTTACATAATATCAACAATGTTGTGACAATGTTCAAATGGAAATACTTAGCAACTCTGATTAAAAGAATGATCAAAGACAAAACTGAAGAATTGATAATTAAAACTGTTATCCACTTCCAAAGAGAGAACTGATGAACTCTGCAGATTGAAGTACACATTTTTACTTTATTTTTCTTGTTTTATTTTTAGCTGTTTCTTTTGGAACATAGCTAATATGGAAATATATTGTATATGACATTTAATGTATAACCAATATCAAAATTTTGTCTTTTAGGGTGGAAAAGCATGAGGGAGGGAAAACTTTGGAATTCAAAATATTAAAATTATTTTTTTATTTTTACATGAATTGGAAAATACTTAACAAATAAAATCATATTAAAATGTCTATCATCCATATATCAAAATCATTTAAGGTTCTTTGAAATGAGTAAGTTCAGAAATAACCCAATTCAATGGATACCCAAGAATAAGCAGGGGGGACATAAAACAAGAAGATTAATGCTTGCCAAAGGTACTTGCCACAATGATGGAGGAGGTCCAGCATAGATTCCAAGTTAAAGAGGAACTTCCTGTGGATGTTGAGGTCCTACAAATACTCATGTTTACAAAATGACATTGTTCTGAATGATTAAGTTTCAAAACACTGTAACACCTTCTGGAAGAGATGTCATCATTCAAATGAGTTTGACATGAATGAGAATAGTGTCTACTGAATTGCTTTCAGGAAATTATGAAGCATGAAAGCATAGAGCTTTTTTCACATTAACTTTTTACTAATGTTGCTGCATTATATAGTCATGATACATGGAATTAAAGAGTATATGAAGAATTAAAAATGAATAATACATATTATAATTGAGAAGTACCACCTATCTGTGAGCAGGCTCTAATATCTAACTAGAAAGGAACCACAAAGGCCATTATAAAAGCATTATATAATAATAAGAGATGATTAATTGATTAGGTGACAAAAATGAGAGATGGCAGGAGCAAGAGAGCTCCATTAATTTTAGCCCTTATAATATGGAAAAAAATAATAATATAAAACTTCACAACTTGGGATGGTCCCTTTGTGATAAAATAAATTCTGGGAGGTCATGAACAGGAATCAGAAAGTATTGGCAGGAATTAGACTACAGACTTAGAAATTATTTCAATATATCTCTTCAATGTGATCACATATTCATTTAAGTTTAATTTTATCACTGAGATACTGAATATTTGATTCTCAAACTTGTCTATAAGTGTCCACTAACCCCGAGTGCAGTGTTGTAATATACTGTCCTGCCTCTCAAGACTCCAGCCATTTAAATGACCTTTAATCTTCTTTAATTCCTTCTGGGTAGGCTGTGGATATTTTACTTGCAAACAGAAAGCAATATATATATATATATATATATATATATATATATATACACATACATATATATATGTATGTGTGTGTCTATGTGTGTGTAATGAAATATAAAAAAAATTATCAATAATAATGACATTTATATAGTACTTTAATATTTGTAAAATGTTTTCCATATACCATTTTTTCATTTTATTTGAGCTTCTAAAGAATTGTTTGAGGTTAATATTATTATTTTAATTTTATAAAGAAACTGAGGAGTAGAAACACTGAATAACTTGTTTATGGTCACAGAGTATATTTCAGAAGTGTATTTTGATTCCAAGAGCCCCTAACATCAGGCCCAACACTATTTCCATTAATATAACAAATAGAAGCATTTTCTAGAGTTTTATTTGATATTTGGGCCCAAATTCCCTTTCTGAGCATTTTTAAGTCTACAAATGCTTTTTTCCCTAATGTGTTGACAACCCTTTTTAAAAGGCAGTTACTATCAGTAATTTACATGTTCTGGATGCCTCATATATCAATGTAGGAAGGCAGTTTATGAAGTATTCCACAATAGGTAAAATGAATCATGGTCAAAAAGACATGTGGATTTTATGATCTATAGGGTCAGTGTAGAACAGAAGAACAAATCAATATGAAGAAATGCAGCATAATCAAAGGTCTTACCCAGCAAGTATTCAGTTTTGGATATTTGAAGTTCTCCAGGGTCTGGCCATAATGAATAAATTTGGATTGATTTCAATTTACAGCCATATAACAACTTTCCCTAAGAGAAATAAACAGATTCTATTTGTTTGACAAAGTCAATTAAAAATGGCTTAAAATTTGTAAATAGACTATATTTTTAAAAGTTACATTATGATCATCCATGCCAAATCCATTGCTGAATCTTCCTCAGTATTGCTACGAGTTCATTGTTTTTTGTTTTTTTTTGTAATTTTAGGAAGATTTTATTTTCTAGTTGTATTATATTCTTAACTCTTTGCCACAATATGTGAATATATAGTGAGAAAAAATACTTTTGGTATAATCTAATCTCATGAGAGAACAAAAATCATAAAGAAGTCTTTCAAAATTCTTCCTACATGTCCTGTTTTCTTTCAGAATCAGGAAAATATTGGCCTTTGTGAACTAATAAAAAATATAACCCAGGTTAAGTGGGTAATTCTGATATCTGCTCCTCTTATCACTATCTTCATGCAAGATTTTTTGTGGATTTTTTATTTTTTTGGAGGGGGAGCAGACTGATTTTATGACAGAACCAGGACTTGCATGTAGACATTCTGGGCTGGATTGACCTTTATGCACTACCTGCTTCAATGGAGGGAAGGATTATATTGTCTCATAATCTTCCAGACACAGAGGAAGGCTATCTAAAAAACCAATATCTAGTTAATATAGATACTGTGTGACCACAAGCAAGTCAAATGTCAGCTGTCTCAATCTATTATTCTTATCTCAAAAAATGATTAAAATGATAATCTCAATTACAGAGGTGATTTAATTTAAAATTCTATTCGTTATTAAGTGTGTGTTTTCTTTGTTACAACCTTTTATCATACAATTTATTTTATAGGTTTGTTGTAAGGAAAATACTTTAGAAATATTATAGCACTATATAAAGTTGATATCATATAGCATAGTATAAATAATATTAAACCTGTGATTTTGGAGAGAATTTAGTTCTATCCTTTTTGATACTTACTATTCACGCAACTGGAAATATATAAGAACATTACTTTTTTTCATCTATGAAATGGGAGTATCATCTCCTTTACAAATTTGTTCAAAGGACAAAACAGTATAATATATGTACTGAGCTTTGAAAATAAAATGTTATAAAGTAGCATTGATTAGTGATGTCAAACTAAGCATTTATTAGCTCAATATGCAAACCTTTCACCCCTTCCCCATAAAGACAATAGTAACAACTATGGCAGCAAAAACATTGCCACAGCGGTGCAGTGCTTAATTCACAGCATATTAGAGTTCAGATAGAGCTAAGTAGTCAAATAGCTTAACCCTGTAGTTTTACAGAGGAGGTAACTGAGGTTAAAAAAAAAAAAACAAGGTAAGGCGCAGAGTAAGGTCAGACAGATAATTTGAGTCAAAGCTTGTAATGATGAGGCATTACTGACAGACAGAGGAAAAAGGGAGTTAGAGGAGAGGTATTATTGCAGGAACAGCTACCTGAAACACAGCCCAAAGCATTTCACTTTAGTCTATGCCAATTCCCTATGGCAGTGATGGCAAACCTATAGTATGGGTGCCAAAGAGAGCATGCAGAGCACTCTCTGTGGGCACATGGCTACCCTCTCCCCTCCAGAGTTCATTACTAGAAAGGCAGAGGAACTCAGGCAGAGTTGCTTTCTTTCCTTTCTCCACCACGCCAGATGACATATTTTCACATCACCTGCAGCCCAATGAGAGCACACAGGGGATAAGTTGGGCAGCTCATAGTCAGCAGAGCTGAAGGGGAGCAGAGCATTCTGGTAACTCCTCTCCCCCTCTTTACACTCACTGAAGAAATTCCTCATTTCACTCACCTCTCCACCCAGCAGCCTAATGGGAGGACTTCCTCACACCCCTATAAGGTAAGGTGGTAGGGCAGGAAGCACCTGGCACTTGGTAGGGGGGAGTGGCATGGCACTAAGGCTCTGGTGGGGCAGGACCTGACACTCCATCTCTAAAAGGTTCACCATCATAGCCCTATGGCAACTCTTTCAGTTTTTAAAGTCTATATATTCAAAATTGTGTAATTTTAATTTTGTAAAAAAATATTGCACAAATTATCTAAGTTGAACTTAAAGTCACAAAACTGTCAAAGGTTCTATCCCTGAGACTCATTTGGTATTGAGACATCTTTCTTCCACTTGGAAGCATATCTACTTGGCTCAGATGGCTTCTATAGAATATATTGGATGAATACCAGTAATGCTAGCCCCATCTCACATACATAGTGTGAGGGAAAAGGTTGATTATATACCACTAGACTCTATCCTCACGTGTATACACATATATGTATGTGTGTGTGGTATGTGTATGTATATTAAGTGCTTTATTTGTACCAGCACTGTAATAGGCTCTGTACACATTTATTGTCAAGTATATCAATAAATGAAATCTGGAAAATTATAGTATTGTACTAATGTTCACAGAATATTAAAAGTCTTGGAAATGAGGCACCTAGATTGGTCAGTGGATAGAGCACCAGTCCTGGAGATGGGAAGTCTTGCATTCAAATTTGGCCTTAGATACTTCCTACTGGAGTTATTTTGGGCAAGTCACTTAATTGCAGTCACTTAATCCTTACCTCTCTTCTGCTTTGAACTAAAAACTCAGTATTGATTATGAGAAAGATGATAAAGGTTTTTCTATAATCTTCAGCATATTGGTTTGATCCTTTATTAAAATGCAAAAGATCCTAAGATCATAAATTTAGAGATATCAAAGACAAGAATGAAGATATTTTATTTTTCTTTCCCATCCTACACCTTTAAGATCTTTTTAACCATTTATTAATATTCATTTTAACATGGTTACATGATTCATGCTCTTACTTTCCCCTTCACCACGTGCACTCCCACCACCCATGGCCGATGCACATTTCCACTGGTTTTAACATGTGTCATTGATCAAGACCTATTTCCAAATTGTTGGTAGTTGCCTTGGTGTGGTAGTTTCAAGTCTACATCCCCAATCATGTCCACCTCAACCCATGCGTTCAAGCAGTTGTTTTTCTTATATGTTTCCTCTCCTGTAGTTCTTCCTCTGAATGTGGTTAGCGTTCTTTACCATAAA
Organism: Gracilinanus agilis; assembly: GCF_016433145.1. Taxonomy (NCBI): domain Eukaryota; kingdom Metazoa; phylum Chordata; class Mammalia; order Didelphimorphia; family Didelphidae; genus Gracilinanus; species Gracilinanus agilis. The sequence goes on along the minus strand of NC_058131.1, from coordinate 188,670,781 downwards.
TCCCTCAGAATTTTCCTGGGTCATTGCATTGCTGCTGGTACAGAAGTCCATTACATTCAATTTTACCATAGTATATCAGTCTCTGTGTACAGTGTTCTTCTGGCTCTGCTCCTTTCGCTCTGCATCAATTCCTGGAGTTCTTTCCAGTTCACATGGAATTCCTCCAGTTTATTATTCCTTTGAGCACAATAATATTCCATCACCAGCATATACCACAATTTGTTCATCCATTCCCCAGTTGAAGGGCATACCCTCATTTTCCAGTTTTTTTGCCACCACAAAAAGCACAACTATAAATATTTTCATACAATTCTGTTTATCTATGATCTCTTTAGGGTACAAACCCAACAATGGTATGGCTGGATCAAAGGGCAGGCATTCTTTTATAGCCCTTTGAGCATAGTTCCAAATTGCCAGCCAGAATGGTTGGATCAGTTCACAGCTCCACCAGCGATGCATTAATGTCCCAATTTTGCCACATCCCCTCCAGCATTTATTACTCTCCCCTTCTTTCATTTTAGCCAATCTGCTAGAAGTGAGGTGATACCTCAGAGTTGTTTTGATTTGTATCTCTCTGATTATTAGAGATTTAGAATACTTTCTCATGTGCTTATTGATACTTTTGATTTCTTTACCTGAAAATTTTCTATGCATGTCTCTTGCCCATTTATCAATTGGGGAATGGCTTGATTTTTTTATACAATTGATTTAACTCCTTGTATATTTGAGTAATTAACCCCTGTCAGAATTTTTTGTTATAAAGATTTTTCCCAAATTGTTGTTTCCCTTCTGATTTTGGCTGCATTGTTTTTGTTTGTACAAAAGCTTTTTAGTTTAATATAATCAAAACCATTTAATTTACATTTTGTAATTTTCTCTAACTCTTGCTTGGTTTTAAAATCTTTCCTTTCCCAGAGATCTGACAAGTATACTATTCTGTGTTCACTTAACTTATTTATAGTTTCCCTCTTTATATTCAAGTCATTTACCCATTCTGAATTTATCTTGGTGTAGGGTGTAAGATGTTGATCTAAACCTGATTTCTCCCATATTGTTTTCCAAATTTCCCAACAGTTTTTGTCAAATAGTGGATTCATGTCCCTCTTGCTGATGTCATTTACCCCAAGTCTATTCCACTGATCCTCCCTTCTGTCTCTTAGCCAGTACCATATTGTTTTGATGACTGCTCCTTTATAGTATAGTTTAATATCTGGTACTGCTAGGCCACCTTCCTTCACATTTTTTTCATTATTTCCCTTGATATTCTAGATCTTTTGTTATTCCAAATGAAATGTGATATACTTTTTCCTAATTCAGTAAAGTTTTTTGGTAGTTTGATAGGTATGGTGCTAAATAGGTAAATTAATTTGGGTAGAATGGTCATTTTTATTATGTTAGCTCGTCCTACCCATGAGCAATCAATGTTTTTCCAGTTGTTTAGATCTAGTTTTATTTGTTTGGAAAATGTTTTGTAGTTGTTTTCATATAATTCCTGTGTTTGTTTTGGTAGATTGATTCCCAAGTATTTTACATTGTCTAGGGTGATTTTAAATGGTGTTTCTCTTTCTACCTCTTGCTGTACTAATATGTTGGAAATGTATAGAAATGCTGATGATTTATGTGCATTTATTTTGTATCCTGCCACTTTGCTAAAGTTGTTGATTATTTCTACCAGCCTCTTAGTTGATTCTCTAGGATTTTTTAAGTATACCATCATATCATCTGCAAAGAGTGATAGCTTAGTCTCCTCATTGCCTATTTTGATACCTTCAATTTCTTTTTCTTCTCTAATTGCTATTGCTAGTGTTTCTAGTACTATGTTGAATAATAGAGGTAATAATGGGCATCCTTGTTTCACTACTGATCTTATTGGGAAGGCTTCTAATTTATCCCCATTGCATATGATGCTTGTTGATGGTTTTAGGTTTTAGGAAAGGTCCTTCTATTCCTATACTTTTCAGTGTTTTTAATAGGAATGAATGCTGTATTTTGTCAAAGGCTTTTTCAGCATCTATGGAGATAATCATGTGATTTTTGTTTGTTAGATTGTTGATATGGTCAATTATGTGGATGGTTTTCCTAATGTTGAACCATCCTTTCATTCCTGGTATAAATCCCACCTGATCATGGTGGATGATCTTAATTACTTGCTGGAGTCTCTTTTTTAATATTCTATTTAAGATTTTTACAACTCTGTTCATTAGGGAGATTGGTCTGTAGTTTTCTTTCTCTGTTTTTGATCTACCTGGCTTTGGAATCAGTACCATATTTGTGTCATAAAGGGAATTTGGTAGGACTCCTTTGCTTATTATATGAAATAATTTGTATAGTATTGTGATTAGTTGCTCTTTGAATGTCTGATAGAATTCACTTGTGAAACCATCAGGCCCTGGGGGTTTTTTCTTAGGGAGTTCTTTGATGGCTTGTTCAATTTCTTTTTCTGATATGGGATTATTTAGGTATTCTATTTCTTCTGCTGTTAATCTAGGCAATTTATATTTTTGTAAGTATTCATCCATATCTCCTAGATTGTTATATTTACTTCCCTATAATTAGGCAAAATAGTTTTTAATGATTGCCTTAATTTCCCCTTCATTAGAGGTGAGGTCTCCATTTTCTTCTTTGATACTGTCAATTTGGTTTTCTTCCTTCCTTTTTTTTTATTAGATTGACCAGTACTTTGTCTATTTTATCTGTTTTTTTCAAAATACCAGCTTCTAGTCTTATTCATTAACTCAATGGTTCTTTTTCTTTCCATTTCCTATGATAAGATCTTGATGGGATATTTTCATTCTTCTATAGAAAAGGATTACAAACTGCTAAGATGATGCATCCATTGGAAAAGTGAATGGTATCAAACCATTTTTATGGTAGCTGAGCTGGACTGTTATGAACTCAAAATTAATTGAACAGTTTTATATTTTGCTCCATTTACTTTGTTCTCTCTCATCATTTACCTTAAATCTCTTTACTTAATTTGTCTACCTCCTCACCTAAATTCGTATTCCTCTTTCTCCATGAGCTCCTCTAAGTATTTTGTGTAGTTAGTAAGTTGTGCACAGAAACCATCAAGTTTAACATAGACAATGACATAATTTAACTTTGTATGGTGAATTCCCAATAATGAGTAATTTAAGGAGATATTGAATGACCATCTATAAGGTTGTTATTGTATTGGGAGTACAAGGCTTTAGACAGGAGTCACTTCTAGCTCTAAAAAGTTACAATTATTAATTAAAAGTACACTAATTTGAACAAAAGTTGAGCTAACATCTCTAATGGACCCTAGCATGCTTTCTGAACAGAATAACCCTATGTTCCACATAAAGAGTCTAGGCTGCTAGAGTTATGGGAGTTACTCATGCTTTAGATTTGAAAAGTAAAGTCTTATAAAGAGGGTTAAAAAGTGATTTTGCTCTATAGCTGTGAGAATTTTGACAGTAAAAAGAGCAACTAGTGCTTCATTTACAAAATTAGAAATTCTGAAGAGGAATGTGGTACCACCATTCTAAATAAGGAGATCTAGAAACATGACCAGAGCTGGCTAAATTCTCACTGATGCTGCTATAACAGATGACAATGAGATCATAGGATATTATACTCATTAGAGAGAGCATGAGAAAATTTAGAGGTAGGTTAAGAAATATCTTCCAATGTGCTGCACAGTAGGACAAAGAAATTAAGAAATTATAAGACAATAATATGAGACAAGCAAAAGAATGTATGGGTAAAAAGAGAAAATGCTATGAGTAAGGGATTTGGGGTTTTTTTAGCATGATGATTATTTAAGAAGATATTACTTCAAAAGTATGAGGGATCCTTTTATAAGAATGACTTCCTCCTAATCCTTTGACTTCTTTTCTGTCACATATGCTGGCTCTTCCTCCTCTTTGGTTTCTAAGCATTTGGTTTCCAAGTGTTACTTCCTCTAACATTCTATTGTTGACCATACTGTCTTCCTTCTATGAGCTCTATCTTGACTAAATTAATGATATTGAGAGCTAAAAGTGATATTATTTTTTAAATTTCATTAAGTGTTTGCCTAATAGATGTGACTGCCCCCAATGAAGTCATTCCTATGAACCACCCCTTTTCAATAACCACTATAACCCCCCAGTTTCAAAGGAGAAAGTTATTTTTCCTTCCATAATTTTATCACAATATGCTGACACTCCCTTTAAACTTACTTTGGTTTCCTTTATATATTATAGTAATATTTAAGTTCATTTTTCTCTCTGTTACCTCCCTGAAAACATAGATCTTACTATAGTAAATTTTTAACTCTAGCCCTCAGTGACTTCCCAGCTCTGTGACCCTGGGCAAGTCACTTGACCCCCATTGCCTACCCTTACCATTCTTCTGCCTTGGAGCCAATACGGAAGGTAAGGGTTTCTTCTGCCTTGGCTCCAATATGGAAGGTAAGGGTTTAAAAAAAATTTTTAACTCTATTACCTGACACCATGTTGTGAACAAAATGCATATAATGACTGTTTCAGCAATGATTATTAAAATTGAACAGTTTTAAAGGTTATAGACAAAGAACTTAACTGCTAATCATTTTCAATGTATCCTTGATAACAAAAATGGACTAAGGGGAGATGTGAAAGACAATGGAATCCTAGCATACTACTTAACGAGTTAGTTTACATTATGAGGAGCTTTTGGTGACAAGGACTGCTACATTCGCTTTAAAATACTGAATTTTTAGACACAAAAGTACCTGCTTTCTCTAAAGTTCTTTGATGCATTACCATGGTATAAAAGTAACTGTATGTTCTTAATAACTAAACAGAAAGAATGAAATCTCCCTAGTTCCATAAAAATGAAAATAATTTAAGTATGGACATTCAGGAACAACTGTTCTCTGTTGTCAACTATATTAAAGGCTAAGAACCTAATTACTGCATGGTGGATATAATATAATCTATCTTTTTTTGCCTTTATAGCTGAGAAAAATCATGATCTAGAATTTAGCAATTATAGTCCTAGAATATTTTAATTTTGGATCTCTTTCAGAAAGGGATAAGTGAATTCTTGCAATTTGTATTCTCCTTTCTTGTTTAAGAACATCAACAATTGGGGCAGCTGGGTAGCTCAGTGGATTGAGAGTCAGGCCTAGAGACCGGAGGTCCTAGGTTCAAATCCGGCCTCAGACACTTCCCAGCTGTGTGACCCTGGGCAAATTGCTTGACTCCCATTGCCCACCCTTACCACTCTTCCACCTAGGAGCCAATACTCAGAAGTTAAGGGTTTAAAAATGTAAAAAAAAAAAACATAAACAAAAAGAACATCAACAATTCTGATAATTTCTTATGATCTTATGTCCAGGCTCTTTTTTTATTACCATGGATTTCAGGCAGTCCAGTAATTGAAATATTGTCTTTCCTGGATCACTCTTTTTTTTTTTTAACCCTTGTACTTCGGTGTATTGTCTCATAGGTGGAAGATTGGTAAGGGTGGGCAATGGGGATCAAGTGACTTGCCCAGGGTCACACAGCTGGGAAGTGGCTGAGGCGGGGTTTGAACCTAGGACCTCCTGTCTCTAGGCCTGACTCTCACTCCACTGAGCTACCCAGCTGCCCCTGTGGATCACTCTTACAGATCAGGTTTTTTGTTTTTTTTTTCATGAAGATAATTCAGATTTTTTCATTCTTTTGGATTTGTTTTAATGTTTCCTGGTGTGCTATGGTGTCAATAGTTTCTGTTTGTCCAGTTCTAGTTTTAGAGTCATTTTCTTACTTGAGGTTTTAAACTTTCTTTTTAGGAAGTTATTTTCTTTCTTGAAGGTTTGTACTTTTTTAAGAAGTACTTTTCCTCATTCAGTTTTTGTTGTAAAATGTTGATTCTTTCAATCAAATGTGTACAAATATGGATGTGTAATGTGTATGCCTATATATATATATCTATATCTATATCTACATCTATATATATGTATATAAAATACAATCTTATTCATTAATTGAAAAGTCAATAAATATTTCTTAGTATATGTACTCTTCCCTTCTACTCCCATAGGTTTTGGAGGGTTTCAGATCATGGTTTTACTGGCATTCAGAACTCCCAATAAAAGAACTAATTCCCAAATAAAATTTAAATGCCACCTAATTCATAATCTTAGGAACTTCACTGGGATCCTGAAACATTAAATTATTTTCCCAGAGAATCCTAGGCAATATGTGTCAGATGAGTGGGCCTGAATGATCCCATATCTTCCTGTCTCTGAAATTTTATATCCACTACACTATATAGCTTGTCATTGTGTATCACAATAATATAAACATTGAAGTCATAAAAATATAACTTGTATCTTCAAAAAGTTTTTTTTTCACTATTACTAAGGTAAAAAATTCTAGAAATTACATTTTAATGAGTTGTTTCTTCATTTAATTTCCAAATTACAAACTAAACTATTCAATATTCTAAAGGTTTTCCCAAGAAAATGTGCCGTGCCAAGTCAGAATTAAAATTAAGTTCAATTAAAACATTTTATTACGTGATTACTCTACTACAGGATACCATTTTGCTAGACCTTGACAAAAATACAGCTCTGATCTCAATGAGCTTACATCATATTAGAGAAGGAAATCTATATCTTCACAAATAGATGTAAGGCATATGCAAATTAACTTCAGGGGGCGAAAGGAAAGACACAAGTCTTGAAATCAAGAGAATTTATTAAAAATAGGTCGGGGGTTCCAGAACACAACAGATTGGTAATGAAGAGGGGGAATGTATGTTAGAGGAATAGAACTGACTATAATGCTTTGTAATCTACTACTCAGAAGCAAGTGTGTAAAATTCACTGTCATAACTTTTTTTTCTCTATCTTCAACAACTTTATAGAAATATTATTTTAATTCTATCTTATTATAATTGTGGAAGTTCCCCCCTCCAATTAAATACGATGACAAAAGATCCTCAGAGAATTGTCTGCTCAAGTTAAGGCATTCCTTTTGAGAGCTCTGATAATTGCCCTTTTAGGTATTTTGAACTCAAAATGTCTGCTATTATTCCACTTTTCAATAATATGATTTGATATATCATTTATAGAATGTTACTTGATACATCAATTCCAAGCTAGTTACTTAGCTAGTTTGTGCTAGAAAAATGGAAGGAATATGAGTATGTATATGAGTATTTATATGTGTATGTATACACAAATATAAACATTTATACATACTATACATATATAAATATATTCTTTAAAAGTATCATAAAGCTCATTTTATCTTAATTCCACTTTTGACAAGTTATGCACAGATGAGTTTTCTTGATTGAAGAAAGAAGTTAAAGGAGAAAGCAAAAGAGGGAGACATGGAGGAAAAAAGAAGTTGTGTGAGAAAGAAAAGAAGAGAAAAAGACTTAAAATAGATTTATCCAACTTTGGTCCTAGAAAATAAAATTAAATATATTTCAATTTCCCATTTTCAAGAGAGTATTGCAGTATCCTGGATATATAATGTGTCATTTAGATGTGGTCATGGTGTCAGTTGCTTTATTTAATGCTTCTCTTTCTTTCTTTTTTTTTTAGTTGATCAATAAACATTTAAGTTCCCAGTATGTACAAGGCACTGTTCATTTAAAGTATTATTTTTTTCCCAAATTACATTTACATTTTAACATTTATTTTTAATTTTGAGTTACAAATTCTTTCCCTCAGTTTTTTTTTGTTTCAAAGAAGTATTCTACTTTGGTTTATAACTACATCTAGAAAAATTATGATGGAAAAATAAGACACCAAAAAGCTTATTTTATAATTAAAACTAAAATCCATTTCAGTCTTTTAATCATTTAGCGTCATTTTCCCCAATGTAATACTGCAAAATGTGAGTCCATTTATTAAGAGTAAAAGTATATGAATACAACTACAAAACACTTATCACACAATTAAAACAATCTAAATAACTGGAAAAACATTAATTGCTCATGGGTAGGATGAGCTCATATAATAAAAATGACAATCCTACCCAAATTAATCTACTTATTTGGTGTCATAACTATCAAATGATCAAAAAACTTTTTTTGTTAAATTAAAAAAAAATTATGACAAAGCTCATCTGGAAGAACAAGAGATCAGGAATATCAAGGGAACTAATGAAAAAATGTGAAGGATGGGGGCCTAGAAATACCAGATCTTGATCTGTACTCTAAAGCAGTGGTCATCGAACAATATGGTACAGACTAAGAAACAAAAGGATGGATCAATGGAATAGACTAAGGGTAAATGACCTCAGCAGCCTAAGTGTTCAATAAACCCAAAGATCTCAGCTTTTAAGATAACAACTCACTCTTGACAGAAACTGATGGGAAAATTGGAAAACAGTATGAGAAAAATCAGATTTAGATCAATATCTTATAACCTATATCAGGGGTCGGCAACATATGGCTCTTTCTGCAGGAGCCATAAAGTCAATTTTTTTCAGGCACTGTTACAGGAGCATGCACTGTTACAGGAGTGCACACTGTGAGCACTGTATGGCTCTCACGAAATTACATTTTAAAAAATGTGGTGTTTATGGCTTTCACAGCCAAAAAGGTTGCTGACCCCTGCCCTATACCAACATAAATTTAAAAGGGATAAATGACTTAAATATAAAGAGTGAAATAAAAAAAATTAGGTAAATATAGAATAGTATGCTTGTCAGATCTGTGGGAAAGGAAAGAATTTAAGACCAAGCAGGAGATAGAGAACATTACAAAATTTAAAAGGAATGGCTTTGATTATATCAATTTAAAAGTTTTTGTACAAACAAAACCAATGCAACCAGAATTAGAAGAAAAGCAATGATGATTGGATGAACATTTTTATAACAAAACTCTCTAACAAAGGTTTAATCTCCCAAATATATAAGGAACTAAGTCAATTGTATGAAAAAATCAAGCCATTCCCCAATTTCTAAATTGGCAAAGGGCATGAACAGGCAGTTCTCTGAAAAAGAAATCAAAACTATTAATAAGCGCATTAAAAAAGTGTTCTAAATCTCTCATTAGAGAAATGCAAATCAAAATAACTCTGAGGTACCACCTCACACCTAGCAGATTGCCCAATATGACAGTAATGGAAAATAATAAATGTTAGAAGGGATATGGCAAAATTGAGGTTCTAATACACTGCTGGTAGTGTTGTAAATTGGTCCAACTAGTCTATAGAGCAATTTTGAATTTGGCAAAAGGGCTATAAAAGATTCCCTGCCCTTTGCTCCAGCCATAGCACTGTTGAGTTTGTACCCCAGAGAGATAATAAGGAAAAATACTTATACAAAAATATTCATAACCACTCTCTGTGGTGGCAAAAATAATTGGAAAATGAGGGGGTTTTCATTGATGGGGGAATGACTGAACGATTTGTGGTATCTAATGGTGATGGAATACTATTGTGCTGAAAGGAATGACAAAAACTGTAGGCTTTCTATGTGAATTGGAAAGACCTCCAGGAATTGATGCAGAGTGAAATGAACAGAACCAGGAGAGCATTGTATACAGAGACTCATACATTGTGACGCCATCAAATGTAATAGATTTTACTACTAGTAGCATGCAATGATCCAGGACAATCAAGAGGAACTTATGAGAAAAAAAAACACTATCCATATCCAGAGAAAGAACTGAGTAGAAATGGAGAAGAGAAAAATATGATTGATCACATAGTCCGACAGGGACATGATTGGGGTTTGGGCATTAAAAGATCACTACTGCAAATATAAATAACATGGAAATAGATTTTGAACAAGGATATGTGTATAACCCAGTGGAATTATTTGTCAGCTCTGAGAGGTGGGAGGGCAGAGGTGTGGGAAAAATGATGAATCATGTAACCACAGAAAAATTTTCTAAATAAATAAATTAAAAAAGAAAAATATTTAAATACTATTTCTGAAAATTACTATCTTTATCATAGAGAGAAAACTCCTTAAATTCTCTGCTTCTCTTTTTCCTAATAGGAAATTAATACAATTTAATTCTGGTTCTAAGTTTGACCTTCTGAACTTTTTGTACCTATCGATATCATTCTTCTGGATGCTCTGTCTTCTGTCAGGTTCCTAAATATTGATATCACTTGGTTCTCTTACTTTTCATTTCTTTTTAGGATTTCACTTACCTTTTCTCCATGTCTCCAAATCTCTCATTCATTTTATCCATTAGCTATTCAAAATAATTTTAATATTCAGGTTTGATCATGTCACTACATCCTTCAGTGACCTCATTATTTGAAAGAATAAATGGATGAAATATAAGTTCCTTGTCCTGGCTTTTAAACCTATTCATAATTTGACTAAAATCCACCTTTTTGATTAGGTAAGAGCAGCCTTGAAAAAAAAACCTTACTTCATTCAAATATATCTCCCATCCTCATTTTCCTCCAAAACTAGGCTTCTAGATATCCCAGAACTATTTCTGCTCCCTCACAAGTTTTGTATGTTTACATAGGTTATCCTTCATGATTGAAGCAAGTTCATTATTATCTCGGACTCTTCAGATTCTTCATCTTTTGCTTTAAGAAAATAGCTCAGTTGTCAATGCCTCTATTACCAAAAAAAAATCTTCCTTGATCAGACACAGATGTATTCAACCTAAAGGCTATCTCTCATCACCAATTTAAAAAAAATAATTTGGAATGTCTTCTTCAGTCCCACAAAACTCTACGTTGATCCACATTTGGGTTTATATAGTGTATATCCAATTCCCAAACCCAAATAGATTGTGGCTGCTTGAAATCAGGATATTATTTTTCACCTTTTAAACCTTGCACAAATATAATATTATTGAATTAAAATTGAACATTTTAATGGCTGTTTTTTATAGCCAACTTACTTTTGACTCCATCTTCTAGAATTTTTCAGTAATTTGTTACATAAAAAAGAGTAGAGATGGAGGGGAGGAAAGGAAAGAGAAAAACAGAGAGAGAGAGAATTTTAAGAATAATGTAGAGGGAGGTTTTTTTTTTAAGGATTCTCACTCTATTTATTCCTTTCATGATAGAATACCAATAACTTTCCCTTTATAAAAGTGTTATCAACAATGACCATTGTCTTTAATATAATGGCTCTCATTTTCTGACTGCAAACTGCCTTCCTATACCTCAGAAAGTTTCATCTTCAAATCCATTTTAAATTTTAAAAAATATTTCAAGTAGATTTTAGATATTAAAAATAATTCCACAAAATCTTAAATTTGAAAATGCATTGATCAAAGGGAAGACTGCTAACAATTAAAGAATAATGGGCACGAATCAATTCATCTGTTAAGTCCTTAACTTTTTAAATATAATTTCTCTGTCTTTCTTTACCAAATATCTTCAAGCATATTAATGTCAAAAAACATTTTTCATTGTGTCAGGGATTTTTATATGATCTTAACGCAACTTTCCCCCTTCTAAATAGTTGTTGTTTCTGCTTCATTTGCTACCCCTCCAAAAATATTCTTTTACTCCTTGATCTTCATCGGTAAAGGATATCATTTCAGGGTTTATGAACATGCTTGAGATCACCTCTAGTCATCAAATTTTCAATTAGGGACAAATCATTTCTTAGGGATGACTTGTCTTCCTAAATGAGGTTAGGAATATGTTTTGTCAGCTTTGGCACTATTCTATTAAAACACACAGACACAGACACAGACACACACATGCACACACACTAAAAAATGCACAGAGATTCCCATAAAGCAATACAGACATACATATGCATAGTGTTAAGACCAATGCTTGATTTTAGGGATTTAATCAAATTAAGTTATTTATTCTCAGGGAAATTTAATAAGCACTCACTTATTAAAACTGATCTCTGTCTTCCTAAATATAAGGTCACTTTGGGATATTATTTTTTGTTTTAAGACACTTAATCTATAGATCAAGAAATAATTTTGATATATTAAGAAAAATGTTTTCTTAAAAATAATTTAATAAATTAATTAACAAAAATTGAGTTAATTAATAAAATAATTTTTAAATTTTCCTAAAATAATTTAATAGATTTCAAATATTTCGTGTTATATTTCAGCACATATATATCTGCACAAATTGAGGATGGACAGAACAAAGGTCCTTTAAACTCTAATGATCAATCACTCTGATTTAGAAAAGTTTTAGATTGGGAAAGGATTAGCAGAACAGAAATTTAGAGATATTTGACTGATAGAACACACAAATTAATTCAGAAACAGGACAATCTTAAAAATAATTGCAAGCAAGTTGTCATGAGATTTTCTTTTGTCTTTTGTCTTTTCCCCCCAGGTTTAGCATAGTATGTGCTTAATAAATGTTTATTTTTAAAGGGAGCAAAAAGTAACTATGGAAGTGTGTTGGATAATCATTAGTGGTATCATTATAGTGAGGACAATCTCCATGACTGGCTAAAATGAAGAAATTGGGTTGTGACCTGTATCCAACTTTCCATTTTTATGGATTATGCTCAACTTGACTTCCAGCCACAGCTCCCATTTAGTAAAATGCGAACATAGAAAACAAAGGATGGGTACTGGAGCTTGGAAGAATTTGGATTCTGGAACCATCTCTGACAAATGATGTCTATGAGACCAGAAAAACCAACTTCCTCTTTGTGGTCCATATATCTCTGGAAGGATATGAATTCACATTTACAAACACAATACATCTTTAGAGAGGAATTGGAGGAGAAAAAAATAAAAAATACACAAATGGTTTATAATCAAATTTTGCAGTAAAACAAAGCATCATAGGATTCATAGATGGAATTTGAAAACAGAATAAAATACTTTGCTGAAAATGGAAAAAAAAATGATAAAGGGGAAACAACGGATCACCATATGGTAGTAAGTTAAACCCAGATAAGGAATATGATAATTTTAAAAAACTGAGGAGAAAATTTTGGTGAGAATTATGGGAAAGGGAAGTAGAACTTTTATTGTGGAAACATAGTACAGCTAGGCTTTCTAGATGGAAAATATTCATAATACCTTTTAAAAATATTTTCCCATATTACATGTTAGCATGATTTTAATAATAATTTTCTGACATTTTATATTATATATTCCTTCCTTCCCTTGCACCCTCCAAAAGACAGTAAATAATGTGATATAGGTTATATGTATGTTACCGTACAATACATATTCCCATGTTTGTCAAATTGTGAAAGAATTCATATCACTTACATTAGAGAAAAAATTCACAGAAGAAATAAATTCAAGAATTGTAGGCTTCAATCTACATTGAGACAGTTCCTTTTATAGCAATGGATAGCCTTTTTCACTATGAATCTCTTCGAGTTGTCCTGAATCCTTGCATTGCTCACAATGAAGTCATTCCCATTTAATCACTGTATTTTATTGCTGTTAGTCTGTACAATATTTTTTTGGTTCTGCTCACTTCATTTTGCATCACTCCAAATAAGCTTTTCACATTTTTTGTGATTATCGTGTTCTTCATTCTTTATGGTTCAATAGTATTTGATTATAATCATAAAAAAAAAAAACTTGTTTAGCCATTTGGCATGGGTTAGGCATACTTCAGTTTCCAGGTTCTTGCCACCACAAAAAGAATTACCAGAGTTAATGTTTTATTTATATAATTCATAAAAAAATTAGCACATGTTGGAGGGTTTAATTACACAGACATTTGCTAGAGATTAATTCCTCTTAAATGTGAAATATCAGAAAAAATTTGATTTAATTTCCTAACAATTTAGTTCTTACTAACAAGAAGCAATAAAACAGAAATTATGGTTACTTTAGAAGTGTCATAAAACAAAACAAAAACTACCTTATTGGCAGATAAGTGCTATTCAGTATTTTTAATTTTAAAAATTGCTAGTTTGGGCAATAGCACCTGCAAACTGCTCAAAACATTATGAATATGGTTTAAATCAGTAAAAAAGGAATATAAATAATATATTTAGAGGTAGTCACTATCAGGATGACTATTGAGTTTTAGACTTTCCTGACTAACAACTATTGAACATCTTTCAGTTGCTGAAGTAAAGGGAAAAGAGTACCATGAGATTTATGCTTTAAGAAGATTAATTTGATAGCTGAGTAGAAAATGAACTGTAGTGAGGAGAGATAAGTACTGTTGTTGCAGCAATACAGGTGTAAAGTAATGAGGGTATGTATGAAAGTGGTTGCAGTGTAAGAAAATAAGGGTGTATATATTTTATCAATATAAATTTTATAAGATATAACAACTGTTTGGATACAGTGGGCTGAGAGTAAGGAGTTGAGTATAACACCTATATTTTCAGCATGAGTGACTAGAATAATATTAATGTTCTTAGTAGCAACTAGAAGGTTCAGGAATGGGAAGAAATTTGGGGAAATTCAGTTTTGGGGAAGTTGTGCTTAAAATGTCTAGAGAATATACAGGGTTTTTATATCTTTTTTTTTTTCAATTTTCATTATATATTTAGTTACCACCATCACCAAAAAACATTCTAATAAGCAAATGCATAAAAATTATGTACAAACCCATGAACTCCACATTGCTTAAAATTTGTTTAAAATATGTAAATTATATATGTGTACTAATATAAACATCCTCTGTTTTTGAATTACATTCAGATTTGTTTTACTTTAATATTATGTGGCTATTTTAATACAATAATAGTACATATTATTCTTATTCTCTATTCTTCTCTTCATATATTTTCATTATTTTCTTAATGTTTCTAATATTTGTCATTTCTAATAACATAATACAATTAATTACATTGAGACATCATAATTTATTCAGCCATTACTCTCATTCATTTCATTTGTGTTGTTTCCAGTTATTTTACCATTTCAAACAAAGCTTCCATAGATATTTTAATGTATATACAGCTTTTTACTCTCTCAAAAATGCCCTTAGGGCCAAATCCTAGAAACAGAATTCATAGGTATATGAGCATAAACAGCTTTACAGCTCATCTTGTTTTCTAAAAAAAAATTCACAGACATTCTAACAGTGCAATATTAGTTCTGTTTCTCCACATTCCTATTAACATTAAATTTGATCACTTTAGCCCATCTGGTTCTCAGTTAACATACATTACCAGGACCATATTTAACTAGATTGGTCCTTAGGCAGCAGACACAATCCTTTGGAAGGACTGTACTTTTTCCAAAACCAAGTCTTCCCAATTTGGACATTCTTAGTAAAGCCTTTGTTGTAATGCCATAATATCTCAGGGACAAAGGATTAACTCCTTACAATGATGAATGTTAAAGTATGACTTTTGTAGAATATTTATGTTCTCTAAAAAATTGTTGTTCCACCAGAAAATATATCTGAAATATATGTATGCTTAGACTTAGATCAACTACAAGTCTTATATAGGTCTGTGGAGGCTCGCCAGATCATAAATTAAAGCTTTGAATGCACAACTCCCGGGTTGGAAAAAAAAGTCTGTGGGTTAGGAGAAAAAATGAGACTGTTTAAGTTGGTCTGAGAATTATCAGAATGGCAATGAAAATTGAATTCTTGGGAGGTTATGAAAGCACCAAGTAAAATAGTATATGGGAAGATTCAAGAGTCCTAGGGGCCAGCAATGGATAGCATACACAATCTAGACAAAAATCCAGCAAAGGAAACAAAAAAGGAGATAAATGAATGAGGTGAAAGTAGTTTTTTAGAATAAAGCATAAAATAGGCATCAATGAGAAGATAATCAACAGTGTTAAATGATACAGATCAAGAAAGGTGAGAATTGAGAAAGGACAATGGAATTTATTAACTAAAAATAATTTGAATCTTTTGTGTTAGCAGAAAGAAGAGAAGATTCTAAAAAATAATAAAATTTTTACAGGTAGTTCTTTGAGAAGCTCCCTTTTTGATTCTCAAATGCAAAGATTAGAACTGCATATAATAATAGGTAAACAAAAAAAGAGAGGTGGGGTATGGACCTGGAAAAAAAATATCACTGGTCCTAAAACATTTTCAACAGTGTTGGAAAAGAATTCCAAAACATAAACTGATAAACATAAAAGGAATATGATGATAAAAAAATTGATGTTTTCTTAAGAAGACAAATAAAGCATAACTGTTTGGCTACATCAGTTCTCTTTTTCTTTAATAAAGAACAATGATATTCAAATTGGCAGTAGTAAAATGAATATTTCAACTAGAAGTTTAAGGACCAAGACAATAGGAAGGATAAAAATAAGCTACCTAGGTTCCATAATTGGATTTATATTCTGGTTAGATTATGCTTTTTTATGATTCTGAAAGAATTTGAAGGTATAATTACAGTGTTGTCGTTAAGAAATACTTTTTAGTGCCCCTGAAGAAGGGGGGATGGATACAGGGATTTTTTTTTTACAAAGGAGGAGAAAAGTTAGATTCTAGCAATTATATACAATTAAAATTTATAATAATCTGGAAAAAAACACTATGCTATTTTCTCACAAATTCTTCACAAGATTGCTAGATATGAGAGACACTTTCGTGCAATGAAGACAGTTTTGGATTCAATGTCTATTTTCAAAAGTTTATTTTCTTCTAAAATGAAGTCTAAATTTTTTTTCCACCTTCCAATAGTAGTTCCTGCTTCTTTTGTGGTCAAATAAAATAAGTACAATCACTCATTAAATGACAATCCTAACATGTTAACATAGTTATCATTCCACACCCCATTTCCATAAACATGCTTACCAAGACCTTGTCTTCTTTGCATGAAACACTCCCAGTTCCTTTAATTAATTCTTACAGATCATATCTGAGTTCCTTAACTATATTGATTTACTGCCTTGGGACACTCCAGCTAATCAACAATTTTCTTAATCCATGGAACTCAAAATTAAATTCAAAATTCCAGAGAAGGTTCAATAAAAGGAGAATATAATTGTATTATCTCTTCATATTCCTGGACACTGAGCCTCTTTTATTATAGTCAAAGATATCATTAGTTTCCTCTTCCCTTCCCCCTTGGCTGCCACATAATAATGATGACTCATGTTGAATCTGAAGTCCGCTAATTTTTTTCCAAAAATATTTTTGTCTAAATGTGTCTCCTGCCCTTCTATCTGGTAATTTCAAAGTTGGCTTTACAGTAGAAGACTTAAAGGGCCAGCTAGGTGGTGCAGTATATAGAGTACTGCTCAGAATACTCCTTTTCCTGATTTCGAGTCCAACATTATATACTTATTAGCTGTGTGACCCTGGGAAGTAACTTAATCTTGTACCTCAGTTTCCTCATCTGGAAAATGAACTGGAGAAGGAAATGGCAAACTGGTTCAGTGTCTCTGACCAAAAAAAAATGGGTGGCACGTGGAGATTTAAATATAATTGGAAAAATACTAAATTACAAAGACTTTACATCTATGCTCTTTGAATATATTAGCTTTATTCTTGTGGGTATTAAGATCCTTTGGGATGTTTATTTTATCTTCCAGTTTATGTGCTATCCCTCTTACCTCTGTGTCATCTACACATTTGTTGAGTACATCACTTTTTTATCAAAAATATTGAAAAATGTGTTAAAAATGTGACATTAGATACAGATGCCAGGAGGACTACCACAGATATATCCTGCCCCATGTCTAAAATATTCGACATTGAGCTCTAAGCAAGCTACTAACAATTCATCATTCCATCTGTTAATCCATCCAGTTCTGAATCTCCTGATGGTATTATTTGTGAGTTTACATCTTGTTTTCTTCCACAAGAAAATTATGATTTTAAACAAAAGTTTTGCTAAAATCTAGGTAAATTAAATATATATTTTTCTCAGATACTTTAATAAGTTTGTGATTAGGTCAAAAAAAGGAATTGAGCTTAAACTGGCATGATCTTTTCTTGTATTTTAGGGGTTTTGTGGCTTATTTCCTTTTTATAGGATTAACAACCATTTCTTCCTACTCTCAGATTTTCTCCAGAAATCAGTCATACTCATTTGCTAATAGCTTGCATATTTTTCTCCTCCCATAACTTTTGGAATTTGGTTAAAATTTTCTTTCCTCCAAACCTGTGAGATTTCTCTATGTTTTCCAAAAAAATGAAAAAAAATATGAATTTAGCAATCATTTGCTAATTCTTTCAGTATCAAAATAGTCCCTTTCAACTACATAATTTGAACTCATGTGTCAGACAGTCAAAAGTTCCACAGTGATTCTGTCCTTTTTTATCTAAGCTAACTCTTTATAAGTCATTTGTTTTTCCTTTCATTTCCCCAGTGAAAGCTTATTTTCTTAGAGAGAGAAAGGAGAAACAAACAAAAAGAATTAAGTATTTCTGGCTTCATTCTTATCAGCTTCATATACAGTTAAGTAATTTTTTCCCCTTATTTGATCATCTTTTTATCTTCTAACAATTAAATTTAAAAAAAATTAATATAAACAATTTTTTGTTGTCGTTAATTTCTGCCTCCAAATTTAGGTCTTCCAGAAAAATGTTTGCATAGGATTTTTCCTTATTCTTATATTTGTCTTCCATTATTACACTGATTATATAACTTGTGAATTTATTTTTTTATAAAATATTTCTTTGTGAGCTTCCCATGTAGAAAAATTCCATTTTTCCTTCTTAGTTTATATTCCTTTCTATCTATACAGATTTCCGTTCTTGGGTTTGTCTGATCTCTCTTCATCAACTTTGCCTTATGATCCAACCTTTCATTTCTCTGAAATCTTTCTCCTAAATCCAAGTTGCCTGCCAGACTATAGATAGATTTCCTTTCCTCATCATAAACAATATGAAGAATTCTTCATTTCCTCTTTGAGTTCTCTTCATTTCCACTCAGAAATGAGCTTTTCCCCATTAATATACATAATACCCAAAATAAAATTTTCACCCATTGGTTTCTCCATCTTTTGAAGGATAAAATGACTACTACTAAGCAAAATCAAGAAACTTAAAAGCTGCTTTATTTTTTGGCATACATGTAGGAAGGAGACATGCAGGCAGAGAGGCACAGAGACAGACACAGAGAGAGAGAGAACATTCTAAAGAAAGTATATATAATTATTTTACCCAAAGTTTGCTAAATCATGTCTTTATATTATTTTTAAAATTTTTCCTAATCTCATCTAGATTGCTTATAGAATATTTCACTGAAAAAATACATTTATTTCTCTATCCAGTGAACTTCACCCAAATATTTTCCCTGTTTATTTTAGGAACAGTTCATTTTCTTTAATAACCTAAAGCATGAAAAATATTCTTTGAGTCCTAGATTGATGTAATTACCAAATTATACTTCAGTAAGAAAAAATGTCTCTTAAAGGGATTCAATTTAATGAGCATTTATTATTTACTAATGACATGACACATACTAAACAGCCCTTCACTTATTAGGCACATTAAATTGAGTTTATATAGAATGGATAAGTATACAATGATAAAGGTGATATTAGCAAAAGATTTCAGTTTGGTCTTGAAAAAATAGGATAAATTTTATTTAGAAATCAGGAAGTAACATGTGAATTTTTTTAAGATTAATCAAAGAAAATGTAAATTGTAATGATAATTATTTAATCATGAATCCTAAAAGTTTTCAACATGATAAAACAATATTAGAATGGGAATGAATAAATTTATTTCCAATAAATGAAAGGATTATAGCATTTATTATGTTCAATTATGATAATAATGGATATGATTAAATAATAAGAATAACAATAAGAATAAGAAACCACAGTGGTATGCATATTATAACCATTATCCATCCCTTCAAGTGTACTGACAAATTCTCTTTTTTTATCTCATTTCTTCTTGACTTGTTTCTACCATGGCCAATTTGAGTTTCCTTGAGGTAGGTCAGGGAAAATATTTCTTTTTCCAGAGCCCTAAAGATAATCCTTTAGGATGAGGATTCCTACTAGAATAGTAGTTTGTAAACCCTCAATAAGTGTGTTCCTCATTGATAAATTAGTCACTGATGCCCAAATAAAATGACCAAAACATTTTAATAAAATAACAATTTACAAAACATTCTATTAATATCCCATATTATGCCTACCCAACAATGTACATACACTATATATAAAATAAGTGGAGAAACATTTCACATGCCAAGAAAGTATGTTTATATTTAAGCAATGCATATTGTCAACATACCAAGAAATGTCCTGCTTTCAAGCCAACAAAAGTTATTGACAACTATTAAGTTAGTAATTTTAGATGATAAAAATGCCTTCTGGGGGGGCAGCTGGGTAACTCAGTGGATTGAGAGCCAGGACTAGAGATGAGAGGTCCTAGGTTCAAATCTGACCTCAGATACTTCCCAGCTGTGTGACCCTGGGCAAGTCACTTAACCCCCATTGCTTAGCCCTTACCACTCTTCTGCCTTGGAGCCAATACACAGTATTGACTCCAAGAGAGATGATAAGGGTTTAAAAAAAATGCCTTTTCGCCAAATGTATTTTGGTTTGTTTTATCTTCACTAAAAATGTTATAATTGGGGGCAGTTGGGTAGCTCAGTGTATTGAGAGTCAGGCCTAGAGATGGGAGGTCCTAGGTTCAAACCCCGCCTCAGCCACTTCCCAGCTGTGTGACCCTGGGCAAGTCACTTGACCCCCATTGCCCACCCTTACCAATCTTCCACCTATGAGACAATACACCAAAGTACAAGGGTTTAAAAAAATGTTATAACTGTCTCATATATCAATATAACTAACGAGCTCCTAAACACTAGTTGGTTAGGAGAAAATCTTGAGTGATATTTAATTCTGGAGGGCCAAAGACTATTGTAAAACTCTTTTAATTTCATTTTAAATTTTAGTTTTTAAGTAGATTCATAAGAAATTATTTAATTGGGATATCAATTTAAGTTGTATAAAATTATGACTATCTAAATAATGTAAAATTTACCTTAGCCAGGAAGTTAGGTGGCAAATTTGGAGTTTTAAAGCACACTAAAGATTATAGAATCCAACCACCTCTTTTGCTACATAGGACATAAAGTAATTTGCCCTGAGTCACACAGATTATAACTGGCAAGACTCAGATTTGAACATAGATTGTTTGACATAAAATTAAAGACTCTTTCTATTTTGCCACTCACTTGTCCAATATTAATATCATAAGAATGTAAGACTCCTCTATAAAAACTATGTATAAGGGGGTAGCTGGGTAGCTTAGTGGATTGAGAGTCAGGCCTAGAGACAGAAGGTCTTGGTTAAAATCCAGCCTCAGATACTTCCCAGCTATGTGACCCTGGGCAAGTCACTTGACCCCCATTGCCCACCCTTACCACTCTTCCACCTAGGAGCCAATGCACAGAAATTAAGGGTTTAAAAATGTAAAAAAATAAACAAATTAATTAACTAATTAATTAATAAAAACTATGTTTAAGGTAAAGTGTTTGATAAGTTTTTAAAATTATATTAATGAGAACATTTTGTTTTGGTGTTAGTGGAAATTTGATTCTAATTCACTGGTATTCTTCTCTATAAAATGAGGCACTTAGAATCATTGTCATAGATGGCCTTTAAAGTTCTGTTTAGTTAAAAATCTATGATCTTAACTTTTTTCTGTTAATCAAAACAGTTAAATTCAATCAAAAGGGAGGCATGGAATGTTTGAAATCTTAGTTATGAAGTCTGAACTAAGGCATTCTATACCTATTTTCATCCATGGCAACTTTTCAGAATTGAGCTTTTCTAAGACATGGAACCAGAATTTTTGATGGAACTTTCAGCACAGCTTCAAATACTAAAGAAATGCTCAGCTGTGCTTTCTCTTTTAAGAACCACTGAGCAGCTCATGTAAAGACGAGGGATGAGGCTGTATCTCTTGCAAAATAAAAATAAATAAAAGAGATGCAAAGTAATTAGCTTTGATTGCTTTTCACATTTCTATTTCTTCTTGCCCCAGATTCCTTAGTGTCTTAAAAAAAAAAGAAATGCATTTAAATGAGTCATTCTAAACAATATTCAAAAGCCCTTAACAATTTTCATATATCTGCACAAAAAGCACTCAGGGACAAGTTTCAGCTAATAATTTACTTCAATTCACATTCAATGAAATGAATTCATGGCAAGGAAATAAGGAGTCACTATAGAGATTATTTAATTGACCCATCACAATTTGTGATACTTGCACCTAGATCAAATAAAATATTTTATTCTCAGTCTAGTCCTCATCAACCCTCTCAACTTTTAAAATATCCTAGCAATGCCTATGATCCAGAAATATTTGGAGAGTCTATAATATATACGCAGCTATGTATTATATTGTCATGATGGTGAGCCTATGGCACATGTGCCAAAAAGGGCACACAGAGTCCTCTCTGTGGCCATGCCTGCAGTTGCTGCCAGAGTTTGTTACTAGAAAGCCAGAGGACTCAGGGTATAGATTTTCCCCTTCCCCTCTCCATGTACCTGAGGACATTCCTCTCTTCCCCTCCCCTCTGCCCAGTAGCCTAATTGGAGAGCTTCCTCCCTCCCCTGGTGGGGAGTAAGGTGTTGGCCAGTGTGGGGCTTATATGTTGCATAAGGGCATAGCACAGAGGGAAACCTGTTGAGTCTGTGGTGAAGGAGATTCCTGTGGTGGGATTGGAAGAGAGCTAGGCTTGAGGAGAGCTTAGCTCACAGAGTGGCACATAGCTAGAGGGGAGTGGAGCTTGAATGAAGCAAAGTACCTGGGCCATTCTTCTACTCCTCTTCACACATGCCTGTTATCACCCTTCCCTCTGTTCAGGAGCCCAAAGGGAGTGCTTCCTCCCTCCCCTCTCTGGGGCAAGGGGTGGGGCAGGGAATGAGTTGGGTGGAGGGGCATGTTACTTGGTCTCAGAGTGGGTTCTGGCACTCAGTCTGAGGGATGGGGTGGAGACAGAGCCCGGTACTTTGTTTCTAAAAGATTCACCATCACTGATATGTAGTATATAGAAATCCTTATTGTGCAGGTATGGAGATGAGAAACAACAGGAACCATTTTAGCCTTATGCATGTGGCCAGAAGTAGAAATAATATCCATTTGTCCTAGACCCTCCCATTTAAATGTCTTCTTCCACACAAAATATAACCACATATCAACTAGTTTAATTAATATTGGAATTTGAAAGTTTCTTACGGCTCTTTTCATTTTATATCATTTGCTCCACTCAGTCACTGCTCTAGGAATAAAACTCATAAATTATAGAATCTTCATCAAGGAGACTGATCCAGCTTTGATGCTTAACATGTCTTACTCTCAGTTTCCTCTCCCTTCTAATTGGAGGGATGTGTAATGAGAAAAGGATTTAAGAGACGTGGAAGGCCTTCTTTAAGGCACATACTAGGAACTCAAGGGAAAAGATTTTAGCAGGCAGAAGGGAGAGGAGGAACAGTTTGGAAGTGACAACTGCTGGACAGTAGTGACTTCCTGTGGGAGGTTGGGGGTTTCCTGTCTGGGAAGGAAGGAGAAAGGGCGTTTTTTTCAGAGGTCATCTAATTCAACCTGACTGTGGAGAAGGAGTATAACCCCTAATTCATCTTTGGAGGTACTCTATTTAAGTGGGAAAGATCTAGAAAAGGATTTGACCACACCTGATGTGCTTTCCAAAGGATGTTATCTAAAAAAATCCTGTCAGATCAGCTTTGAGGTTTTACAACAGGGGTTAGACCCCCTGCGATGAACTTAGTCCTTAACCATCATTTATAATGGTTTTCAGACTTAGTTTTCGGGGAAATAAATCTAACCAACTACTGAGGATCATAGATAGGTAGCTTAGTCAGATTTTGGGGAACACATAGAGAGAAAAAGGGAGCTGGTAAGTTAGCCAGAAGAGCAGAAGGTTCCCTTTTGTGAGGGATATAGAGAATTTTGGGAAATTAACTAGATCCCTTAGAGTTAGGGATTCCTTATTCTGATCCTTAGTTTTAAATAAAAGAGATACTATTTTGTTTTGTTTTGTTTTTATTAATTGTCTCCAAAGTGTATGCACAACTGGCCCAGTGAGAGAAAGTCATTCAGTTTTACTCTTACTTACCAGAGATTTGAATATATGGCTGGGTATTCAGGGGGATCCCTAAGTGGATCTACCACTATCCCATCTGTGGGCCTCTTACCCCATACTCTTTTTTTAGCTGGAAAGCAGAACAATAAATTCCAAAGGCCTTCCTTTACAAAGTACTCACAATTTCTCAGCTAAATTCTTCAGTTTCCATGAACTGATCTGAAGGGTTGAACACTTTCCATGTAACCTTAATTTAATGAATGGATTTAGGGAATATTAGTATGGATGAAGAAACTGAGACTATTAAAATTTAAGGGACTTATTCAAAGCCATAGGGATGGTAAATGGTAGCTTAAGGATTCAAATTCATGATCTTGGCTTGATATTGTCTTTCAATAATTTAGAAAAATTCACATATGTTAGATTAGAATAGATTTCTAAACCCTATCAATTCTGGTTGATAAAATAAATAATGAGCTTTTTGTCTTTCAAAATTCATTTTTGATACTTAATCTTCATTTAACCTTATTTGTCCTAACCTTAAGAAAAAATAGAAATACAATAAAATAATGATCATATTCTCCATAGTCACACATTCACTTTCAAAAGGGCAAAAAGGTACTTAGTAATTGCTCGTTAGATTTCATATATCACCTAAAGATTTGTAAAATGCTTTATTAAATTATCAAATTCTAGCCTCAACTTAGAGATGTAAGTGCTATTATTATTCCAAATTTTTCCAAGGAACTGAGATACCTACTGATTATTTGACTTGCACAGGTTCCACATCTAGTAAATGTCTATGATCACATTTAAAATCAGTTATTCTTAATTCCATTTCCAAACTTTTACCCATTGTCACCTTGCTGCTTCTAAACTACTAAAATATAAGAATGTATAAAAAGTAAAATAGACTGTTAGGTTGAAAGAAATCTTAGAGGCCAAATCCTTATTTTTATAAGTGGGGAAACTGAGGTCTCAGGAAGCTAGATCCCAGTCAGTGATTGGAAGTAGAACTCATCTAATATTCTTGCCAATATAGTTCACATGTATGGTGCATCATTATACCATATCAGACATAAAAAATGCCAGTGTCTACTTCACCAACTTACCTATTAATATTGCTATACCTAATAACAAAGAGTTCTCATAGATATATGAGTTGGCAAAACAGGAAAATAGCAGTGACAACAATGAATCATAGATGATTTTCTTTAACAATTCTTAATGTAAATGTTACATTTACATGATAAGCTGGTAAACAAAAGGTAGAAGTTTAAGTCACTTGGAGGTGAGCATATGCATGATATTGGAAAAATTGTTTAACCCTTCTAAATGAGTGTTAGTTATTTTAACCCTAAAAATATGAGATCAGATTATATAACTTCTGTTGTCCCTTTCTGATCTGTATCTTTTATCACATGTTCCATAATAGGTCACAATATCAAATTTGCAATACACTAGTGATCTTGAAAAATTAATTCAGGCCAAAATTAAATCCAAAGAGCAGATGTAAAGGATTCTAGTCTGAAAGTAATTTAAAATGTTTAAAGTAAAATTATATTTAATATTAGAAAAATGTAATACATGTGAAAATAATTGTCATTTGTAAATGTTCATATATATGAATATGTAACAATTTTCTGAGATGTGTATCTCCATCTCCATCTACCTATATACATAGATACAAATATTTGCATATGTGTTATATGTTCCCAAGGAGAAATAATTATATACCATATTTGTATATATTTTATATAGATGACTATAAATAAGATTCAGATTTACATCTATATCTATCTATATACATACACACATCTATAATTTCCTCCTTTTATCCTCAGAAGGAATATCAGAGTTGTCTGTGTATATACATATATATATTTGTATATATATTTGTGTATATGTATATTTATAGTGGTACATTTATCTACAAAATATATCATCATATACTACTCTAACACTCATTCTTAGGAGAAAAAGGGAAATTATACATTTATGTAGCAAGGGAAAGGAAATAATTTGAAATAAGGTTGTAAAGGTAAGCTGAAGTCAGATTATGATGGATTCAAATGGCTAAAGGGAGGATTTAGCATCCTAGAATCAGTAAGGTCAAGCAGGATTTAGGGACATTATTTTGACTTCTGTGTGTAAACTAGGTGATTCAGTGTAGATAGATCATCATCCAAATCATATCTGCTAACTGTGGTAACCCGCAAGTCTTTATTCTGGTCCTCTTTATTTCTATGCTACTTCACTTGGTGATCCTATGAGTTCATATTCATTCAACTGTCATCTCTATCAACCATTCTCAAATCTACTTATCCAGTCCTTTTTTTACTGATCTCCAGCCTTGTATATGCAAATGCCTAGCAGACAGGTTAATCACAGAATTATAGGTAAACAGTTTAACATATCAAAAAACTAAACTGTATCACATCTCCCAAATACTCCCCCTTCTCACTTCCATATTTTCATAAAGGGCACCACCATCTTCCCAGTCCAAGGATCAAAATGTACTATCATTCTTGATGCTTCTCTCTTGCATCCCCTGTACGTAATATTTATCACTATCAATTTCATCGTTCCAACATACCTTGAATACACCTCTTTTTCTCATCCAATAGTGCTGCTAACCTCATGACATTCCATATCTCCTTAACATGCACAACTGTTATAGCCTGTTAGTTGATGTGCTAGAAATTTCCCTCCATTATAATCCATTCTCTATTCAATCTTCAAAGCATTTATTTAAAGTACAACATCAATTATGTTAGTTTTTCTACACAATAAACTCCAATAACTCCATATCACCTGCAGGATCAAACACAAGGTTCTCTGTTTCTCATTCTGACCTCTACATAATCCTTCATCCCCCATTTGTAATCATCCTACACCTCAGTAGACCCTCATATCCATACTCTTTACCCCAGTGACACTAGTCTCCTTGTTGTGGCTTGTCTCCTACTCTTGAAACCAGATATTTTCACTGACTGTCCCTCATGCCAAGAATATTCACCTTCCTCACTTCTGCCTCTCAGATTCTTTGACTTTTTTCCATCATCAAGTAATCAAAAAATCAAAATTTTATCAGGAAGTCTATCTCAATTCCTCTCAATTCCAGTACCTCTCCTCCATTGATAATTTCCTATTTATCTCCATAAATAACTTGTTTTGCATAGTTATTTACAGTTTTCTCTTTCAGTAGATCATGAACCCTTGAGGTCAGGGTTTTCTTTTATTTTCTTTTAGTTGTTTGTGTATTTGTATTCCTGGTGCTTAACACTATCCCTGTTACATGTTTAGCATAAGTATTAGTAAATGCTTATTGGCTGAGCGCTTATTGGTGGGGAGGGGGAAGACAAAGAGAAAGATGCTCTTGCTCTGCTGACCTGTTTCATGACTGCCATAAGAATGGGAATGTTTAAGACTTGCTATGAAAGGAAACATAGCATCTACTGACTGCAACTATTATCACATCTAATATTAGAGAATGTTTCTTTTTTTAGTTTTATTTATTAGCTGTATTGTTTTTGTCTATGTAAACCTTCCTTTAATCAACTCATTGGTTTGATAAACCAGCTTTTTTTTTTTTTTAAATATCAAGTTTATACTTTCTTGAGTCGATTAGGGAAAAAAAAATCCTTTCTAGGGCAATTGTCAGATAAGAGACTCGTTTTTTCCTTGGGACACTATTCAATAATTTTCAGCTTGGTAGAATCTATCAAATTGTATAATCTATTATCTTGACTTTTGAAAACAATGGCTCACCTCCATGCCTCTATGATATACATCAGTGTCGGACTTTTGTGAACAGTTATTTGGAAGAAATGGATGAGAATCAAATAGGACAATAATTTGGGAAAAGATTAAACCTAGTTCCATTTAATTGTTGGTTCATGAAAGAAGAGAAGGAGGAGGAATGGAAGGAGAAGGAGAAAGGGCAAGAAAGACTGGACTCAAAATTTGAAAGATCTTAGATCAAATCCTGCCTCAGGCACTTAGCTGTGTTACTCTTGGCAAGTCATTTATCCTTTCACAGCATTCTTTTACTCATCTGAAAAATGGAGATATTTAATGTATTAACTCCCACATCAAAAATGTGTATATATGTTTATACATATATATAATTCATATATAAATGCATATGTTACACAAACATGCATATATATATATATATATATATATAGTTCTTATTAAAATAGAATGAAGGGACAAAAGGAAAGAGAATGAGAAGAGGAAGAAGAAATGGAACAAAGAAGAGTGACAGAGGAAAGGAAATAAAAATAAATGAATGGAATAGGGGATCATAAACTAAGCAAAACATATATATATATATATATATATATATATATATACACTCTTAGAACACAGGAAAATTTTATGGAGAGGAAAAGTGAGAAGAAGAAACTTAAGAGAGAGGAAAAAGTTAGAGAGATATTTTTCTTTGAGTTAGATTGACAGATATAACAAGATATGGAATGACTAACCCTTGTTTAGGAAGAAGCTAAAATAATGAGTTTGATTCTATCACTTTTATTACATGAACCAACTTAGAGCTCAGAATTGTAAATCACAGTTTTCAAACTGCAAGATCTCTTAGAAGATATCTATTCTTACCCCCTAATTTTATAGTTGAGTAACTGGGTCTGAGAAAGTTAACATAACTTGCCCAAGGTCATACAGGTAATAAATACTCCATCAGAGGTTGTATCCAAATGCATATTCTATGACTTCAGAACCAATGCTCTTTCAACTATATCAAACCACTTTTATTCTCTCTTTGTATTTGGACTTCAGAGAATTCTATTAAGCCAAGATTTACTAAATGCCATTTCTGTTTAACATTGCTAAGTGCTGGAATGAATTCTGAGTTTACAAGAAATATTCTCTGCTCTCATGAAAAGTACAGTTTAGTAGAGGGTAAATACAATTAATGAGATTAGCTGTATAACATTTCATAAGAACACTAGAGAAGACAAACCAAAATGTTACTTAGGATATGAATACAGAGGAGGTTACCAAGCAGGGAGATTTCAGTTAAGCTTAAAAGAGAGGTAGGCATTCAAAAGAAACAGGTAATGGATAGCTCTCCAATAACTGAAAAAAAGCAGAAGCAAATATTTAGAGGTAGATGAGAATAGGAAATGTCCCAGGGACAGAGAAAAAAAATTTATTCTTTTGAATGATCTGTAGAGTTTGTCCTAGGAAGTAACATGAGATCAATTTTTAAATGTGGAATTTTATAAAAAAAATATTATTTGTCTGGAATAAATTAGAGCAATTACAGATTTTAATCAGAGAAAGAATATATTATATTCATGTATTTTAAGGTAATTCAGATAGTAGTATGATGAGTGAAAATGAGTGAAAATGGAATTGAAATGCCTTATCATGCTTTTGTAAAACCCCAGTCAGGATGTCCTAAGTGCAGTTATTACTTTGAAAGTACTGGTTGTTTAACACTATGCAAATCAGTTAAACTAACAGGGTAATTTTACTTCCTGATATAATAATAACATACTTTTAGAATATGGCGCATTATATTGATTAGTAGAGCCACGATCATTTAATATTATCAATGATGATGAATTGAATAAAATGAGAAAAATAAAAATAATATTCTATGTTACTGACAATCTACCAAAGAACTTAATGAAAATCTTATTTTTTTACCCCCGATAAAATAATTTATAACAATGTTTTAAAGATACTGTTCACCTAATTCAAGATTTAGAATAAGTGAAACTTGAATCCAAATAAAACAAACTAAATCATTCAAAGACACTGTGATACTTAAACAATATTTGCATTTTTCTCCTTAATTTTGTCTTTTATGTGTATCATATAGGGAATAAGAACAAATTAGGTAAATAGTCATTAAATTATAATTTTCCTCCTTTTTACTGGGGCAACTAGGTGGGAGAGCCCTGTGCCCATAGTCAAGAAGAACTGAGTTCAAATCCAGCCTCAGATACTTAACTAGCTGTATGATTACCCAAGTCACTTCATCCCTCTTTGCTTCATTTCCCTTTTATGTAAATTGAGTATAATATTATTTACCTCCAAAAGTTGTTGAGAGCATCAAATGAGGAAATAATTGCAATATATCTAGGCCATATTAAGTATAATGCCACCATCACCATTAACATCATTATTATTATGAGAATTGTGTTTAATCTTAAAAAGAGAAAATGTATAGTTGGGAAGACAGTTGGAATGGAAAACTGTCCAAAGTAATTTGAAGATTTATCATGTGAAAGCTGTATACAACTTGTTTCTCATCTCTTCAAAGAGAAAAAGTAGGAGCAATAGGTGGAAAACCCAACTAGCTGCCTTAGTTCCCTAGAATATTATAAGCAATAATATAGTTTTATAATGCAATATAATATACTTTTCCTTTAGTAAAATCATTAATCTCATGGATAAACTTATTACAGTAATTTTTAACAATACAGCTTGAATTGGAATTATTTTCTAAGGTTTGAAGAGAAGGCATAGTAGCTGAAATCTATCTGCAAAGTGATTACTATGCCTTATATGTGTTCTTGCTGTTGAGAAAATAATGTATTCTAAAATATATTCTTTTTCTCTAGGAGCTTATAGAGAGTAGGAGATAATAATAATTTTTTTCCTTTATTAATTACATTTCTCTGCAGTTTACCTTAAAGTCTTCTATAGCATGAAAATCAAAATACAGGTCTGGGTTATTTGTTTTCTTTTGCTTTCACCACTTCATTTCATCAGATATCATTTTAAGAATCTCATCAGAACTATAGATCTCTTCTGCAAATTATGTTTTTAAATACATAAAATCATAGAATTATAAAGAAAACCATCCATACTAAAATAGTTATGGAAATATTTAAATATATATATGTATATATATATATATATATAATAGTTGGTAAAATATTGAAATAAATACAACTCTTCATTACCTTTGAACCAGCAATATCACTATTAAATCTGTATCCCAAGGAAAACAAAGATAAAGGGGGGAAAAAACCTATGTTTACAAAAATAATTATAACAGCTCCTTTTTGTGATGGCAAAGACTGGAAACTGAGGGATGTCCATCAATCAAGGAATGGGGTTCAACAAGTTGTGACATATGATTGAAATGGAATCCTATTGTACCAAATGTCAAGAAATGACAAACAAGATGATCATTAAAAAAACTAAAAAGATTTTTATGAAGTTATGCAAAGTGAAGTGTGGAGAACTAGTAATATGTGTTACAAAGAAATAGCAATAAAGTATGATGATCAAACATGAATGACAACTATTATCTGTAATGCAATGATTAAGGACACCTCCAAGGGACTCAGGGTAAAAAAAGCTATTCATCACTATAGAAAAAACAGATGGAATTGGAATGCAGAAAAAAGCATACCATTCTTCATTTGATTTCGTTCATGAATTCCTCTGTATTATAAAAGTGTTTTTTCACAACATGAAAAAATACACACACACACACACACACATATATATATATATATATATATATATATATATATATAGTATGATAATATATATGTACCTATATCATATTATCTGCTATCTTGGGTAAGGGTTAGTGCTAGAAGCCATCAAAGCCAGTAACGTTTAGCATGGCTCGTCACCAGTTATGACACTAGCACAGGAAGTGTCAGAAGGATGGATATTCCACTCAGTTTCCCCTATGTGACTCTTTTCTCACTAACATTCCCTTTTACTGAAATTATTGTAATCGATATCCTTACACAACCCCAGGGAGATACAGAAAAACAATACAGGCTAATAGCATAGCCCCTCCCCCCACAGGCCCCCTATAACTCCTAGGAAATTCCCACCCTTACATACAATAATACAGAAATTCCCCTAGAAGTCACATCACAACAAACCAGCATATAGTGAGTTAAAGTTAAAGATTTTAAATCTTTAACTCAGATTCCCATACACAGGTGCCTGCAAGAACAGGCCAAGTTCCCCCCTCCCAGATCTGATTTGGTATAGTAATTTAATATAAAAGAATAATGAATGAAATATGAAGAAATTATCTCCCATGAAAAGGCCTATACTTTCTCACCACTGTGGCCCAAGAGATACATCAGACACACCTAACACATTGTCTCCAAAGATAAGATATATGGTGGGAATGGAATTCATGCCAATATTAATGTAATCTTGAGAAAAATGATATAAAAATTAAAATCAGCAGATGGCCCTTCAGATCAGCCACTGCAAACCTACTGGGTTTCTGGCTCTTCTCACTCCATTTTTGTTCAATTGTCCTGCCCCCAAGGGGAATTGGACTGATGGTAATCCCTTTAACCCCCAGCAGAGTGGTGCCTGAACAGGGACTCTTGGAGAGGCTAGACCCCCAATCCCCCAGCAGGTTAGGGGTTGGAAAGAGGGAGAGAGCATGTTTTACAAAGTGTCAGAAAATTGTTATTTAATCTGTATTGTATTATTTATTGTATGTATGTATTATATTATTTAATTTGCATCAATATATAATCTAGAAAAATTATAGAAGATAAATACAAATTTTGAAATACATAATTTATGGACCACAAGCTTAAAATTCAGAATAAATAAAAGTTTGGCTATTGAAAAGATATTACTTGTGGGATTCTGAGGAAAAATACTGTATAATTATAGGATTTCCTAATTCCTCAAAAAGTCTTAAAATCTGGAAAACTATCTCAGATGTCTGATTCCTTTAGCTTAAGGGTTTCTTAATTATTGCAATGAATATGAAGCCCACAAGATGTGGTAACAAGTTAAGACAGTGGTCCTTAAAAATATGCTCTGGTGGAGGCAGTTGGGTAACTCAGTGTATTGAGAGTCAGGCCTAGAGATGGGAGGTCCTAGGTTCAAATCCAGCCTCAGACACTTCCCAGCTGTGTGACCCTGGACAAGTCACTTGACCCCCATTGCCCACCCTTACCACTTTTCCACCACGGAGCCAATACCCAAAAGTTAAGGGTTTAAAAAAAAATGAAAAAAATGTGCTCTGGTATGGAATTGTGCCAAATTTTTGTCAATTTTACCATAAATTATATACAATAAATGCTGTGCAATTTCAAAAGCATGTATGAGTATTGTGGGAATTGTATGGGACTAATAAAATTAACTGTATATACTAGATTCTTTCAAATATCTCAAAGATGCCCCAATTTATTTGGAAAATATATGATGTAGTTCATAGAAGAATAACAAAAGAAAACAAATACAGACAAAAATAAATAGAACAAGATTACATGTCCAAACATCCACTGCCATACATGGAATTGATGGAATTTGAATGCAGATTGAAGCATAGCCTGCTTTATTTTATTTCTGCCATGAATTTTTCTCTAGTAAAAGTGATCATGATTAACATGGAACTATATCTTGTATTATAAGACATATACAATATCTATCATAATGACTTCTGTCTGTAGAAGAGGGAAGTAAAGGAAGGGAGAGAACATGGATTGCGAAATATCCAATATGATTTTTTAAATTATAATTTTAAAAATTCCATGTCATGAGAGATTGACTGTTCCTTTTCCACTTCTGGAACCACAATCAGGTCAATATTGCAATGGCTCTTGGAAAGGTTGAATCCATCTATATCTGTATGCACTTATTCTCCTTGGTTACCACCACCTACGTGTGTAACCTCCCCTTTTTAGAATCTAAGCTTAAGCACGCTGGCCCCATTTTTTTATTTGAATCTCTAGAGTTTATCATAGTGGTAGGCATTTTAGGAGATATATTTAGGAATTATATCTGTGGATTTTCTTCTATTTTTTTCTCCTTCTAATTTAATCTTAGGCTCCTTTCATGGATCTTCATTCAGGTTATACCTACAAATATTTGGCATCCCCCAAGGCTCTCATGAGCTCTTTTCTTTCCTCTGTCAATACTATTTCACTCAGTAATATCATCAATTGCCATTAGTTCAATTAGGAACCCTTAGGTCTTCTATTTGTATAATCCTGACTACTCAATTGACCTCAAGAATTACATCTCAAATTGGATGTTTCACATATATCTTAAACTCAACAAATTAAAACTAAACTCATGTTTTCTGCAAATTTTCCATTCTTCCCAACTTTTCTATTACTGTTGAGAATATTCTCTGTCTTTCCATTAACCCAAGCTTCCAAATTAACTGCTCCAGTGAATCCCTATTACATCTAGAATTCAATATAAATTCCTTGAGAGCAAGAGATTTTTATTTTGCTTTGTTTTCTTTGATTATTCTTGCTTTTTTTGTCCTCAGCATTTGAAACAATGCCTATCATATTACATGTGTTTAATAAATGCTAGTTGATTTATTGAATTGCAACTCCATTTACAAGTGAAAGTTGAGAGCTTTTAGAAAACATTGTTTTAGAGATTGCCTAGACTAGTGTCAGAGTTAAATCATTTGCCCAGTGTCACACAGTCAATATATGCCAAAGATGTGGCTTGAGTTTTGTTCTTTTTGGCTTCCATGTTAGATCTTACCTACTACAGCCTATTTCCTATATGTCATTGGCACATAAAGAACTCCTAATAAATGTTTTATCATTCATATTTTCTTTATCCCATTAGTAACACTATCAACTAATACTGAAACAATTAAACTTCCTTTTGGAAATAGCTCTTTGATAAAAAATCTGGGGTATTTATGAGGGTTTGCGTTAATAGATATGCTAAAATAAATTTTAAAAGTTTGATCACAGTGGGATTCAATATAATTTTAGTTTACAAATGAGCAAATTATATAATTATGCTGTATTGATTTAAAGTCTATTCCATCAACCAATGTACATTCAACACACTGAAAATTCCAGTGTCCCTGATAACTTAATAGATACTCATGTTTGCTCCTACTTACTTCTTATTATTTACATAAGTTTTACTTCAGCAACATGAAGCAACTCTTGAATGGCAGCAAGCCAGCTGCTTTAAAAATAAAATTTAAACACGTATGCTCTCTCCAATGAAACATATTACCTATTACCTAAGTCTCAGTTGGCAAAATATTCCTTCAGGTAAATGTCTCTATTTATCTTAGGTCAAGTAATCTGGAAATCATTTGCTCAGTATATCCCTCATGTCTCAACCCAATGCAGCTCTAGTGGAAGTAGTGCTTGATTTTCCTCCAGAGGTAATTTCTCAACTTATTCTACTTGACATAAATAGCTGCTTGGGGACTTGAATGGTATACATAAGATTAACAAGGATTATTTAAGAATAAATTTAGGCAGTCTTAAGGGATCATGGAGTTTTAAAGGTTTAACACTATTGTGATGTCTGGAGAGACATATTTGCTTTTAATCTAAAAATAGAGATGTAGGAACAACAATAAAACCAAAGAACTTTTAAAATGCCTTTTCAAATGGTCTCACAAATTGGTGGAGGTGGAGCTAACGTGAATAAATGCTAATGATTATGAACATGATTTTCAACTAGTTGAATATCTCTTAAAATGAAGAGGAAATAATTTTTAATAAAAACTTTAGGAAAATAAAACTGCCTGCCCATTTCATCTTCTGCCCCCACAACAGACACTTTGAAAGGCTATAATTACTTTTAAAACTGTTCTTTGTTCAGAACTTTGTCCTGGAGCCTTGGCAGGAGGTACTGTCACCGTTCAATCAATACATTTCAAGAGAAGGTTAGCTTAAAAAAAGATTGGATTTCTCAAATGTCACCCTAGTTTCTCCACTGAGACACTTTATAAAAGTGAGTAAGTCACTTAACCTACATGTCATTATGGTCCATAGAAAAGATTTGTGCACCTGTTTGCTGAGGAAATTACAGACCTTAGAATTCAGTATGTCTTAATTGAATTTTGTGAAGCTCTTTAAAATCCTTATCTCAAGTGTATTACAAGCATAATCTATTGCCATGATAAGGAAAGTTACATGTAGTTTTTTTAAACAGCTAGCCTCTGGAATGTAGGGGAAATGCCTGTCTTTTATCAAGTTCTGATGTTTAAATATGAGAGCCTCATGTTCCTTAATATATTAAGTATTTCTCTTTAGTTGTGAATGCCCCCTGGCAAGTATAATCAGAATCAATTTCATGCTTCTTTAAAATAATTTTCCATTTCAGATATCATTGCTTAAGATAATAATAATAACAATAACAATAGCAATATTTAATGATGATGATAGCAACAATTTCACAGTGCCTGCTTTGTGCTAGATAGCACCATAAGCACTTCACAAATATTGTATAAGTTGATCTGAACAATAACCCTGTGTACTGGCTATTACTAAAGGTAAAATAATTTGGCCAAAGATCACGCAGTATTTTTATCTAATACTGCATTTGAACTCAGTTCTCCCTGACTGCAGACTCAATGCTCTATAGACTATGCAACTAGCTGCCTTTATATACCTATTGCTATAAATGCCTGAATCTGTATGGAGGCCCAGAAACTTGGTACAAAATAGTCTTTACTGTGCCTGGCTGGTACAAACCATGGTGAGGCTTGCAGGATGTGGACCCTAGAACTTAACAGTCCTAATTGTGCCTGGTCAGTGTAAGCCCTGAGGGAGGCCCAGAACTTCTGCCCAAACCTTGGGTGAGGGTCTAAACCCCCTGCATAAGGTATCTCATAGTGTTCTGGGAACTATAAGTCATCAGCAGGCCCTGGAAAGACTTAATCAGGAGTGAAAGGTAGCTTTCAGAGTTCACAGCCCATTTTGGAAGAACTGAAACCTGCAGAAACCCAGAACTAGAGTTGAGAGCAGTACATAAGGAAAATGGAAAATTAAGTTTACCCTAAGAATAGAGCTCACCTTTAAGAAAAATAAATACAGAAAAAGACTAGGAAAATGAGAAAATTTTAAAAAAGCCTAAACATAGAAAAATTATTATGGAGATAAAAGAGATGAAGGCACAAACTCAGAAGGGAGTGAGATCAATGTAGCTACATGGAAAATTTTGGAGAAAATGGGAATTGGTCTCATATTCTGGAAGATCTCAAAAAGAATTTCAAAAATTTGAAAAAGAGCATGAGGGGAAAAGGAAGAGAAAAATGAAAGCAATGCAAGGAGAAAAAAACATTAAAAAATCATAAATGGCCAAGTGGGAAAAAAT
Organism: Gracilinanus agilis; assembly: GCF_016433145.1. Classification (NCBI taxonomy): domain Eukaryota; kingdom Metazoa; phylum Chordata; class Mammalia; order Didelphimorphia; family Didelphidae; genus Gracilinanus; species Gracilinanus agilis. Next base: position 188,633,885 of record NC_058131.1, on the reverse strand, counting down.
GGTACAAAAATTCAATGAAGAACAAAAGATCTTAAAAAAAAGTAGAGTTTGCCAGATTGAAAAGGAGGTTCAAAAGCTCACTAAAGAATATAATTTCTTAAAAATTAGAATTGAGTCAGTGAAAACTAATGAAATAAAGAGACATGAACAATAGAACAAAATCAAAAGAAGAAAAAAGACAATGTGAAATAACTCTTTAGATAAACAACTGACCTGGAAAATAGATCCAAGAGAGACAATTTAAGTATTATTTAGCTACCTGAAAGCCATGATCAATTAATAAATAAATTAGCCTAGAAATCAAATCACAAGAGCTGCCCTGATATGATTTAACAAGAGAATAAAATAGAAATTATAGGAATCCACTAATCACTTCCTAAAATAAATCCAAAAATGACAACACATAGGAATATAATAGACAAATTCCAGAATTCCCAGGTCAAGAAGAAAATACTACAAGTAGCCAGAAATAAACAAATAAAATATTATGATATAGATATATACAGTCACAGTCAGTATTACATAAGACTTAGCAGGTTCTTCCTTCAAAGATAAGAAGTCTTGGACTATGATATTCTGGAAAGCAACAAAACTAGTTTTACCACCGAGAATCTCCCAGCAAAAGGGAGCATATTATTTCAGGAAAAAATGGCCATTTAATTAAAAAGAAGATTATCAAACATTCCTGATGAAAAGGTCAGGCCTAAACAAAAAGAATTGATGTCCAAATATAAAACTTAAGTGACACGTGAAAAGGTAAAAAAAGGAAAAGGAAAATTTAATGGATCCAATAAGGTCAAATGGATTGAATTCTTATATGGAAAGATATTTATAAGTCTTAAAATTTTCATCCTTATGAAGGCAGTTAGAAGAAATATGCATAGACAGAGGATGTGACAGTAAATTGAGTGGGATGACATATCTCCTCCTCCCCACCCCCCAAAAAAACCCGAGTTGTCAAAAAGAGGATTGTATTGAGAGAAAAAGGAAAGGAAAGGTAGAATGGGGTAAATTATCTTACCTAAAATGCACAACAAAAATATTACACTGGAGTAGAGGATGAGGGTGATGATGTCCAATGCTTAAACCTTACTCACATTTGAATTGGTTCAGAGAGGGAATAATCATTTTAGCATTGAAGCATATCTTACTCTATAGAGAAGTAAGAGGAGAATGAAAAAGAGGAGATAATGAAAGAAAGCTTGAAGTGGGGGTAGGAGTGGAAAAAAGTGAAACACTTGTGGGGAGGGAAAGAAGGAAAGAGTGAAAGGAGAGAGATAGAGCAGGATCAAAAAGGGAAAATAAGAGGTAGGGGAATACACAGTAATCATAACAGAATGTGAATAGGATGAACTCCTCCATAAAAGAGAAGCAGAAAGGAAAAGGGATGAAAAAAAGAAACCTACAATATGTTATTTAAGAAAAACACATTTTAAACATGGAGATACACCGAGTAAAGGTAAAGGGCTGGATCAGAATTTATTATGCTTCAGTTCAAGTAAAAAAATAAAAGAAGTAGCAATCATGATGGCAAAATTGAAGCAAAAATAGATATAAATAAAAAAAGATGAGGTAGGAAATTACATCTTGATAAAAGGTACCATAGAAATGAAGTAATATCAATTCTAAACATGTATGCACCAAATGCCTCCACATTTTTAAATGAGAAATTAAATGAGAAGCAAAAGGATAGAGAAATGGGGGGAATTCAATTTTCCCCTCTCAGAACTAAACAAAAAATAAACAATGAAGAAGTTAAGATAGTGGAGGGAATTTTTTAGAAAGTGAAATTTACTAGACCTATGAAGAAAACTGAATGCTAATAGAAAGGGATATATTTTCTTTCAGCAGTACATAGTGCCTACATAAAAAATGACTACATATTAGTTCATAAAAACTTTACAACCAAATGTAGACCACCTGAAAGAAATGAATCCTTTTCAGATAATAATGCATTATACTCAATAAGGGTCCATGGAAAGAAAGATTAAAAATACCCAGGGGGCAGCTGGGTGGCTCAGTTGATTGAGAGTCAGACCTAGAGATGGGAGGTCCTAGGTTCAAATCTGACCTCAGACACTTCCTAGCTGTATGACCCTGGGCAAGTCACTTAACCTCCATTGCCTAGTCCTAGTGCCACTCTTCTGCATTGACTCCAAGATGGAGGGTAAGGGGTTCTTTAATTAATTGATTAATTGGAAATACATTGAAAACAAATATTCTAATTTTTAAAAGGGGGCAGTGTCAAAGAACAAATCATAGAAACCACCAATAATTTCATTAAAGAGAATGACAATAAAGAGAAAAATATCAAAATTTTTGAGTAGAGCCAAAGTAATTGCAGGGAAATGTTATCTCTAAACACTTTTATCAATAAAATAGAGAAAAAGCACACAAATGAATTGGGCATGCAACTAAAAAATGAAAACTAAATAAAGAGTAAATTCATAATCCCCAATTAAAAAACAAAATGTAAATCCTAAAATCAAAAGAAAAATTAATGAAATTGAAATCAAAAGAACCATTAAACTAATAAGTACATATAGGAGTTTGTTGCATTAAAAATTAAATAAATAGAGCACTGGTTGTTGGGATTAAAAATTAATTAAGGAAGGTAAATTAAATTAAAAGCTGTGAATTCACCAATGAAAGGTGAAATCATTAAGGTCATTTTGTCTAGCTATATACAAATAAATATGACAACATAAGTGAAATGGAGAAATACTGACAAAATATAAATTGCCTAGATAAATAAAAGAGGAAATAAAATGTTAATTAATGCCATCTCAGAAAAAAATAAATTGAATAAGCCATCAAAGGACTCCCTAAGAAATAATTCCCTGGCCAGATTGATTCACAAGAATCAAACCTTTAGAGAACAGTTAATCCTAAAACTATATAAATTATTTGGAAAAATAGACAAAGAGTCCTACAAACACCCTTTATGACAAATTTAGTATCAATACCTTAGACAGGAAGAGCAAAAACAGAGTAAGAAAGTCGTAGGTCAATTTTCTTAATGAATAGAGATGGAAAAATAATTAATTAAATATTAATAAGGAGACTGAGCAATAAATCACATGGATCATTCAATATGACTAGGTGGGATTTGTAACAGGAATGTAGAGCTACCTTAATAATAGGAAAACTATCAGCATAATTGACCACATCAATTATAAAACTTAAAGAAATCATGATTTTCTCAATAGGTTTTGAAAAGCCTTTGACAAAATATGACACCCAATCCTATTAAAAACAACATCAACACACTATAAAGCATAAGAATAAATAGGCCTTTCCTTAAAATAAGTATTATCTACCTAAAACTATCAAAGTGTCAATATAATGGAGGTCACCTAGAAGCTTTCAAAATTAGATCAGGGGTAAAGCAAGGAAAACCACTGCCACCACTATTATTTAATATTGTACTTAAAATACTAGTTTTAGCACCCCAAAAAAGGGAAAATAAGAAATTAAAGAATTAAAGTCATCAGTGAGTAAAATAAACACTCTTTGCAGATGACATAATAGTATACTTAGAGAATCCTAGATTATCAACTAAAAACTAAGTGAAATAATTATAAACTTTAGCAAAATTCAGGATACAAAACAAACCTATATGAAGCATAAGCATTTCTACATATTACCAACAAAGTCCTGTAGCAAGAGAAAGATAAACAAATTCCATTTAAAATAACCCTGGGCAATATAAAACATCTGTGAGTAAACTTACCAAGATAAATATTGGAATTATATTAACATGTAACAAAACCCTTGACTCACAAATAAAGAGCTAGACAATTGGAAAAATATTAAATTGCTCATGGGTAAGCTGAACTAAACTGAAAAAAATTACAATACTCAAATTAGTTGACTTATTCAATGTCATATCAAACTATCAAAAAATTTATAGAACCAAAAAAATCACTTGGAATAACAAAGATCAAGATAATCAAGGGAATTAATGGGGAGGGGAGAAAATATGAAGGAAGGTAACATGGCAATATCAGATCTCAAGCTTGACTATTAGGCAGTAATCATTAAAACAATCTGGCTTAAGAAATAGAATGGTGGAGCAATGGAAGAGAAGAGGTACATAACATAGAGGGGTAAATGACCATAGCAATCTAATGTTTGATAAACACAAAGATCCCAGTTTTCAGGTTAAGGACTCACTATTTGTTTTTATTTTATTTAAATATCTTTATTTTTATTTTTACCAATTATGTGTATTATTGAATTTCTACACAAGTTTTCCAAACTTATCTCCCTTCATCTAAAATATATAGATAACTGAGTCAAATTTATAAGAGCACAAGTCAAAAATATGAACAATCAAATTTCATAGAAAGAAACCAAGTTATAATATGGAAAAATTGTTCTAATTCACTCTCGATTCAAGAAATGCAAATTAAAATAACTCAGTAATCACCTCATATGTATAAGATTTTCCAATATGACAGTAAAGAAAAATGAAGAATGTTGAAGAAGTCGTGGCAAAATTGGGACCCTAATGCATCATTAGCGAGGTTGTGGATTAATCCAAATATTTTAGAGCAAAATTTGGAAAAATGTCCAAAGGGCTAGAAATAAGAATGCTATCTAGCTCCAGAGAAAGAATTGTTATAGTCAGAATGCGAATTAAAATAAACTATTGTTTCTCTGTAGTTGATTTGTGTTTTAGATTTTTTGAGTATTCTCTTACAACAATATCCAAAAGGAAATGTGTTTTGCTTGACAATATATATGTAACCCAAATAAAATTCCTTGCTACTTCTGGCAGGAGGTGAGGTAATGAAAACAACTGAGATCTTTTAAGTTCAGAAAATGTGTGATGAAAATTATCATTACATAAAACTGTGCAAATAAAATATTTAAATAAAAAGAAAAAGATTTCTTTTATTTCATAAAAACTTATTTTTATCAGATATCACAGATGCATAGAATCATATAAATTTAGTGAAAGAAGGAACTTTAACATCTCATCTCCTTCAACTACACTGGAAAAATAATCCATCTACAAAATATCCAAGTATTCAACTTTGGTATAATTATCTTTAGTAAAAAAAAATCACCTTCCTCCAAGGTCGCTCATTACATTTTTAGATAATTCTAATGTCATCAAGATTTTTAACCCTTACATGGAGCTGAAATATGCTGAGTTAAATAGTAGTTTAAGAATTACAAAGTTCTTTACATATGATTTTTAAATTTAATTTGATCTTCACAACTATTCTGAGCAGTAAGTACTATTATTTTCATTTTACTGATGAAGAACCTGAGGCTGAGTTCTTACTTTAATTGTCCAATCAAATTGTATATAAGTTTGTGAGGGAGCATTCAAACTCAGGTCTTCTTATCTCTAAGACCAGCATGCTATCTGCCTAGCTCTTTTACTAATTTTATAGTATAACATATAAATTTTTGAAGAATTTCCCCTAAATACACCTTTTTAATTACATAAACAACAGCAACAATGAAATAAAAGGAATGATTGTGCATTAATATTTTTTCAGACTTCATTCAGAAGAACCCTAGAATAACCAAAAACATTCATGTAGTCAAAAAGAAAGTACAGTTTTGATTTTAGTTTAACTAACCAACGTAATTTCTCCATCATCTTCCATTCTTATCTTCTCTCTGCAGTCACTGACACAAAATAGCAGAGTTCCATTATACCACAACTATGCAGACCAATAATTTCCCCAATAAATCTAAGTTATGAGAGCTCCATGCCTATTTTTTTCTGATTCTGTTGCCTACTTTGAGGTTTTCCAAAGATTGTTTGAAAGGTTGTATACTATACAGTATTACTACATATTTCTAATCTTTCTATTTTCCTGTTGGCCAAATTATTAATTCTTCTCTTTATTTTATACAGTGAAGAAAAGGAACAAATGCTGATAGGCACAATATCTTCAGATAGACTCTATGGTGTTTAGTTTAGTAATAGATTCATTTTTAGCATTCTTGCATTTTGGCTATTACTTCCCAAATCCATCTTTTCATGATTACCTGAAAAATCCTTCTAATTCATTAATATCATCAGGACTAAAAAATCTTTATGCCTCTAGACTTCCACCTAAATTTTGTCTATGTTTCAAATCTCAACACAAAAGAACCTTCCCAATGAGGCTCAAGGTAATTTTTCTAGTTTTAGTTCACTAAAAACACCTTCAGATATTATACTTCATAACCCAAATTAGATATATATATCCCCAACATGCCATTCTAATTATATCCTGTATAGCTTTCATACATTTCTTCACATCATTCTCCATACTATATCCAAAGATTTAGCTTGCTCCCAGCCTCCTTCATCTCACGTTCATTAAAATAACTATCATGATTTCAAAAATCATATTTAAAATTCCCCTTTATTTTTCCCCAAAATTATAAAATTTAGATATAAACTATGCAGTACTAGAACTAATTGATTTTTATAGGGAGAAGTAGAGAACTCAACTAACATTATGCAAATGACATTAAATATTTAGACTACTAATGTGTGTGCATATATATATAATTTTCTTATTAAAAACTATCATGAAATTGCTAATCCCTTTGTATAAGAGAAAGTTATTTTTAATAAAAAACAAAGATACAAGAACATTTAAAAATAAGTATTAATGATAGCAATGATAATAAAGATGGAAATGTCTTCCTTTGTAATTATTTAAATCAAGTAGCTAATTTTTATGCATAATGTTTCATGTAATTCTAAGAATAATTGAAAACACTGAAATATCTGATTAATGAGTCCCACAGATATATTTCACAAATTAGTCACATGAAAACAAACTTGTTTGGCTTCTCTTGTAGAAAATAATAAGAAAAATAATAGGAGAAAAAGAAAAGGAAGATTTGAAGGAAGAGAGAAGAAAGAAATGTATAAAGTAAGGTGAAGAAAAGAAGGCTAGAAAGTATGGTTAGAAATGACTAATTAGGAAGGAGAAAAGAGGATAAAGGGAAGGTGAGAGAAGAAAAGAGGAAAGGAGGAAGAAAAGATGGAGTAGTGAAGGGAGGAAGAAAGGAATGATCTGAGGGGAAAAGGGAAATATTAAATTTAAAGAAAAAATAAATTCACAATTAAAAAGGCCCTAAGCAATGAACTCCTTTAAGCAATTGCTGTTCTTTAGCTAGAATGATTTTTCCAAAATATATTTGCCCCTTGATATTAATTATGCAACAAACACTACTTTGCACATACTATAAGACTTAGAGTGAATAGGGAATTATTACTTAATTAAAACTTGTCAAGTGGGCAGAGATCTAAATCGTGTCTTATTAAAATGGCATTCTTACTCATGACTTCTATAAGGACTTCAGGTTTCATACATCTTTTTTGAGTACTGAGGTTAAAGAAGCCTGCATTTGAGGGAATATTAAAATATTATTTCTTTCTAATTATTTTTGTGTTATTTTGTAGTGTTTAGCTTTAAGGAATAATGCTAGTTATACCAAAAAAATAGAAAAGGGTTGTTTTAAGTAATGTTCAGTAAGTTGTACAATTCTATTTAGAATTTACATACATGTATTTGATCTTTTAAAATGACCTAATTTCTGAAACTATTATTAAGATAAGTATAATTTTATCTCTTGTTTTAAAGTATATTTGGACTGGAATACTGCCAATGTCAAAGGGGAAGTATAATATAGATGTCATGAAATATGAAATGATAGATATTGGCAACAGATGCATACATGAATTGAATATTAATGAGGAACTAAGGATGTCTTATCCTCTGATGTTTCAGACTGGGTAATTAGGAGAATGTTGGTGTCTTCGACAGTCATAGAGAAGTTTGGAAGAAGATTAATTTAAGTAAAGGATTATGAATTTTATTTTGGGTATTTTGAGTTTGAAATGTCTATGGAAAAATTTCTTATAAGGTCTATTCAACAAAGATGTTTTAAAAGGAAGTTATAGCCTTTTCTTGATTATTTATTAATATTAGGTTTCATAAAAATAATAAAATATAGTCATATGTCTTAGGAAGTGCTCACATTTTTTATAGTTTTGTTGTACTACCTGAGCTTCAGTTATGCCTCAATATGGTAGAATCCATTTTTTCAACATGCTCAATAAGCACTTGTCTCCAGCTTGAAGATTTAAAAAGACTTGGACCCAATACTGTTAAATAAAGTTCATTGTATTTTTTTGAATGGTTGTTATTATTAAGGAGACTTTCCTGAAAGCAAATAGAAGTCTTCCTTTTTGCAGCTTTCATCCATCTTTCTAAAGAAAACAAATTAATGTCTTTTATGAGATAGTCCTTTAAATACATGAAAACAGATATTCTGCCTTCTCCCACACACCAAGTTGTCTTTACTCTCATCTTAGTCACTTCTGTTCTTTTATTCAATCTTTGTTTGTATGTTCTCCAGTCTACTCACCATCATACCCATCATTCAGCTCTACCTTATTTTTCTAGATTGTTATACTGTCTTTCCTAAAATTTAGTACTCAGCCTCACACATGGTATCCTAGATATTTTCTGACAAAGAAATCTAATCATTATAGGTTTGTTTTCTCAGCCTAGATTATCAGATTTTTAATATCACTACATCACTCAAGATTATGTATGTCAATATTTCTATTTCCTAAAGACCTATAAATTGATACGATTTCCTTTAGGACTGTTAAACATTGTACACCATTCTCAAATCAATGTAGTTGTTTACTAGCTCTCCTTAATGTATGGTATCATCAAGGCCAAAGCTATAAACATAATTTTCCGAAGTGTTAGTTTCACATTGTTTAATCCACTTTGTACATAGCACCATGCATAGATAGTTTTATAAATTTCTTTGTTTATTATGATAATGAACCAATCTAAAAAAAGAAGTCAAACAGTACTCAAAACAATTACATCAGTTCTCATTCCACCCAAAATTACAAATTTATTTAAAGATAAAATTTGGTTAATATAATAACTTCTTCACAAGTATAAGTTTTCTTTTACCTCACTAATTTGATTTTCTTAAGTCATAAAAATATGTTTCTTTTGAAGTATTTTTGTAGTAATTGGTGATAATATCAACAAACTTGCAGATAATGATTCACTCAGCATCCTGTTCATTAATAGAGAAATTTTTTAAAAAATCTTTGATCAAGTGTAGAATTATTAAAAACTTGAAATTATATTTATTAGATCTGATCAGCATTGTTGTCTCACAATCCAGATTATGTGTCATTAAGTATAATTATCTCCATTGATATCCTCTTAAGTACACAAATATTCAATTAGGTCTAGAAACTCATCAAATTTATGAGTTTCTGTTCTATATGCTGACTATAATTCATTCATGTCTGCCCTGTGTGACTACTGTCTCTTTTTTTGGTTTATTTTCTTACAAAAAGTTCTTTACATTGCGTTCATACAATTTGCTAGAGCAGGGGTCACCAACGTATGGCTCTTTCTGCAGGAGCCATAAAGTCAAATTTTTTTTTTTCAGGCGCCGGTACAGGAGTGCGCACTGTGAGCACTGTATGGCTCTCCTGAAATTACATTTTTAAAAATGTGGCGTTTATGGCTCTCATGGTCAAAAAGGTTACCTAACCCTGTGCTAGAGCCTTTCCTGCTTTCTCTTGACATCACAAGAATTTGGGTGGAACATTGGTGATCCATCTGGCAACCTTTACTGTTAAATACTGACCAGACAGTCTTCTATTCCTGATATATTTTTGTGATATCATTTCCTTGTGTTGGTATTTGAAGTTCCTTATTAATTACATGTTGTTGTCTTCTCACATCCACCTTGAACTTTCCCAAATACTTGAACTTTCCCAGACATGAATGAATAATACATATCTCCAGTTATTCATAGGCAATGTTTTTCCACTTCTCATTGCCACTTTGTTTCATGGAAAGCTTGGAGGAAGGAAAAGATTTTTGCAATCCCCTAAAATCAGTATGTCTTGATTTGGTGTCTGTATATACAATTGTACAAAATCTATAAGGTGTCCATCCATATGAATGCTTTAATCCGAGCAACATACATATTTGTTGTTTTCTAGATGGGTAGATAGAACTAATTTCAAGTGAGTTTCTTTTAAGAGATTTCTTTTCAAGGGTTTCTTTTAAGAGACACTTAAAATACCTTGAGTTTTTATTCAATTTGCACAAAGAAAATCATCCTCAAATATGAACATCTGGAAGACCTCACCATCTATAAGGAATTATTTGATAACCTAGGATTGAAGGTCTGATCTTGTTCTAATGAAATATTTTGAAAACAATAATTATTGGAGAAATATAAAAAATATTCTTGGAGAACCCTAGAAATTAAGATTATAAAACATGTAACCAAGTCAGAGAGAATAATGAATCTGAATAGAAAGTAAACCTGGTAATCATTATAATCCTATTACAAATGTCAATTTATCTTTTTAATCCTGCTACATTTGTATACATATCTATATGTGTGCACAACTTCTCTCTCACACACAAGAATCATCCTGAAGGCAAGAAATTCTTTATTTGTTTCTTTATGTCACAAAAGTATCTTTATAGCCTAGCATAATGATTTGTACATAGTAAATGTTCAATAAATGCTCACTGATTAGTTGACTGAAATTAACAAATGGAATTCAAAATGGATTTTGAGTGTCAGAAAACAAGTTTCCTAGCAAGAAGTATGAATATCAATATATACATTTCATAGTTTAAAGCTCAGTTCAATACATGGGACTTATTAACTTTCTTTTATGAACTACCTACATACTGCTATGACTCTACAGAAACATCACAGGCATTTGATATATTACTGAGATCTTTCTGGAAAAATTCTTTTTTCCCCCTTTTAACACCAGTATTCACTCTTATCAATTAAAATAGACGGAGCTGTCACATGCAGTGGAGAATTTTATTAAAAATTGATTTTATCCTAGTTAGACCTCAACATACAGCTCCACTCTTAACATCAAAGCTATGTCAGACAGGAATCTGAAATAAGCAGGAGATCAATACCAAATATTTCAGTTATGAAGTTAATAAATGTGCTAACACAAGCACAATGTACCTGTGATGGAAAGAAACTTCTTCAGTATAGTATTAAATTCCCAAAATCTGGTTCTAAAAGAAACTTTGGGTTTATGGCAAATAATTAGAAAAGAATCCCCACCATAATATTAATGAAGAACTCTCCCTCTTCTGTAGTACATCTCCAAAAAGAGTATCATTTTTGATTGAAGAACTTCAGAGAAGGGGGAAACACCAACCATTCAGTTAGACTTATCCATCTTTTAAGAACTCTACTTAGGAAGATTTTCCTGACATCAAGTCTAATTTTTTCCCATTTTAAATTCCAAGCCAGTTTTCTTGTTTCTGTCTGCTGAGGACAAGCAAAACATGTCTATACCCTCTTCTACAGTATAGCCCTTCTCATATCTAAACCTTGCTATTTCAAATTCAGATTCTGTTTTAGTGATCTGTAGGGAATTTTGTCTCAAGGTTAGTTATATGGTCAATGTGTACATTCTTATGTATGATCAGAAGAATTTAATTGGGAAGAAAGTAATAGTGTTATTTTTAGCAACAAATTTTTAATATCTCTTTTTAAATGAATATCTTAAAAGTCATAATTTCAGAAATTCTGAAAAACGGTTGCCATATTTTTAATCAATTATGCATCTGAGGGGTGGTTAGAAACCTTCTAATGTGTGATATTGTCTAATTCAAAACACATTCCAAAGCCAGTGATTAGAAGAACTGTATACACTATAAAATATAATTCAAATATAATTGGCTTTGAGATGAACAATTGTATTTACTGAGCTGAATTGGAGTCACTGAATGTACTTTTTCAATGTAATCTCAAAGTCAGAGCTTTATTGCTCCCATGCTTCATATAAACAGGTAATTATCAAGAAACTGGGACTAAAGCCAAATGTGAATATGTGTTTGAAGGTAGGATTTTTCTATGTTTAAAAAAAAACCTACAACAAAGAAAAGAAGAAAACTTAAGTAAAGTTTATTTTTTTGTTTCAGATTTTAAACTTAAAATCCTCTAATGGGAATATATGTATGTATATTCATATAAACATGTATCTATATGTACTTATATTTCTCTTTAGTTAAAAGGACTAGAGTTGACCTGGTGCTTATGTATAGCTTAACATAATATTGTGATCATTATTATTGCTAATGATAATAATACCTCACCTTTGTAAATCACTTTGTTTGCAAAATACTTTAAATGATTTATCATATTTAAACAAATGTGGCAGAAATTTTTTTTCCCAAAACATCCTTCCATTCTTTTTGGGTATGTAATATACAATATTAAGAAACTGAAAACTCAATTTTGACTGAAATTTTATAGCTTTACCTTTATATTTACAAAGTTCATCCATACCAATATTCTATTATAAAAGTACCTTACTTCTTATTATTCCCAGAGTAACAATAAATGTCTAAAGAAAAATAATTCTATCCTTAGTCAAGTCAAAGGGAGTCTCTCCATAAGTATTATTTGAGGAATATAAAAGTCGTGTGTCTATCTTTCTCTGTCTCCATCTCTCTCTCTCTCTCTCTCTCTCTCTCTCTCTCTCTCTCTCTCTCTCACACACACACACACACACACACACACACACACACACACACACACACACAAACACTTCCTTTAAACAAGTTCCAATTGTATCATCATTCTTCTATATAGTGCCTGTGTGTCCTTAATCTTTCTCAGCTAAAAAATTAAGAGATTTGGAATGCTTTACAACTAAGTTCTCTTCAACTCTTAAGATTTTGCAGTTCATTGATTCTATCCCTTTACATAGACATAGAGAACTCTGACTCTGGTGACATAATCTATTGAACAACTAACCTTCAGTGATAGTAAGGAAAAGGAAATTGAGCAAAAAGCTTTCTGAGTATTGGTTTTCGACCAATGTGGTCAAACTTAATTTTAGCACCAAAATGATAAAGAGAAAAAGGTCCAGATGGGAACAAAAAGTATCATTCCTCTAAATATAACAAAAAAGCTAGAATTTGGTAAGTTTTATTATTTAAATACTTTGTCTCCCAGAACTGTCCATAAAATTATAGGATCATAGACTTGCAATGTCCTATTCTGACATATAAGAAAAATGGGGTGCAGAAAGGATTAAAGAATTTGCCAATTTTTATATTACTACTATCTAAGATGGCATTTTAACTTGTTTTTCTGCCTCAGTCTTGTGCTGTATCTACTTCCCCATACTTTAACTTCAGTGTTGTTATTATCTCTAAGGGTTTAAACTCCCTCCATAACCTGATTCCATAAATATAAATGAATAATTTAATTTTTTTTACTCTGAATGCTTGAGTCATTTGCCAATATGGCAATCATGTGTAAGTGGTAGGATTTGAACTCAGATCTTTGTGATACCAGTAGTAGCATTCTTTCATAAGACAGGATGTTTCTCTTAAGCTATTGAAGTCAAAAAAGTAAACCTGCTTTAGCTCTATGATTTTTATGAAAAACATCATGGTTTGTACCTATAGTGCTGGATCTATACTAAATAAAATCATCCCAACTTTCTACATTTAACAACTATCAAACAATGAATTCCTTAATTTAACTCTGTAAGGCTCAAGAACCCAAGACAATGACTATGATATAGAAATTTAGCGAAATCATTGATGGAAGGAATTACTACATTGGAAAAAAACTGCATTCCAAAGTTTATTGCACACTGTAGATGTATTACTCAAAAAAATAAATCAAAGAACAATATGTTAACATAGTTGATATAGAATTGAATTATTTCAGATAATTACCCAAATATTGACATCTTTTAAGCACTATAAAACTTCATTATCACTTGATTAATTTGCAATTTGTCACCAACCATTCAGTCTAATGGTAAACTTCAACTTGTCCTCCAAGGATTTGCTAAGTAAATTAATAGTATAAACAGGGACCACACCTGTGATTTCATTAGGTACAATTCTCAGGTGATGGAACTGCATCTGTCAATGCAAGTTGTTACCGTCTCTGAAAATTATAGTCTTGGAGAATTACTTACAGTACCAAAATATTAAATGACCTGTCAGGGTCATCTAGTCAGAATGTATCTAAGATGAGATTTTAACTCTTCTTTGAGTCTGTTTCTCTCCACTATGCCCTAGCCAACTTTACACAAGATAAAACTATTAGGATATTTTTTAAAAGAACTTAAGAAAAAACAAGCTATTTTCCATTACAATCAAGCACTTAAGTGCCCTTTATAGAATGAAGACAATGACAATGATGGAGAATATCTAATGCATTCTGTAACAAAGACTATAGAGCTACTCTTCCTATGACAATGACTAACCAAGCAATAATATAATTGTGTCACTTGATAGTGAATACTATGTCTCCAATTAGAGTTTTAGTAGAACTTGACATATGGGACATAGTTCTGTAATAATACAACTCACAAATTCTCACTTATGTGCATACCCCAATGATTGTAAATGAATATTAATTAGACATAGATTCAATTTAAACCCTTACAAGTGGGTAATTCCTAAGATGTGATAGTAAAAAATGTTGACACAAAAATGGGGGTATGTTCTATAACAAGCTCAAATAGAATCTAAGGGAAAAGTAGGCTCACCCTCAGAACACATTTAGAAAAGGGTGTAATTGCACCTATTTTTTTCTAGAACTGTTTTCCCCTTAGGTGCACTTCTGAGAGTCCTCTTAAGTATAGTACTTCTGAAAGGTTCCTTGTAGATTCCAAATGTTGCCATTTCTCCATTTCTTCTTACCTCCAAATATACAGAGTACTATCACTACTATCATTATGGAACAGATGTTTAGTAGCCAATGGAAAGTCCAAAATTTTCTAGAAATGTTTAAGTTTGCAAGTCTACCTCTAATCAGAAGTGTGTGCGTGTGTGTGTGTGTGTGTGAGAGAGAGAGAGAGAGAGACAGACAGACAGACAGACAGACAGACAGAGAGACAGAGGCAGACAGAAACAGAGACAGAGATAGAGACAAAGAGACAGACAAGAGAGTCATCAAGGAGGGGGAAATGTTCTTTTCCTCCCTTCTCAAGGGAGTCTCTTTCACCACTTCAGCTAGACTTCTCTAGGGTGCCCAGATTCTGAAATATCTTTCTTTTTTATACAGGACTTATGTATGAGTCTCTTCCTACAATTCCAATATACTTACTGTATATTCTGCTTTATCCAATGTCTTTCATTGCTTTCACATTGATCAGTGAGGATACTTTTACTTATTTTCCTGCCTTTGGGTTCACAGATATTTAAACAACTTATATATCTTCTTCCCATCTAGTTCAGACCTCCAATTGATTGATTCAAAATAGAATTCAGAGTCATCCATAATTATTGAGATTTAGGGTATGAAATATTCTTCTTCATATCATATTCATGGCTCAGTGCTATAATTTAGTAAGTACAGTGATAACTTAGAGCATGTTTACTCATAGGTTACCAGGATGATGAGGGGCTAGAGACTATGCTATATAAAAAACAATTTAATAAATTATTAGTATTTACATTAGAGAGAAAATAGAGATATAACAGTATAAGACTTAAGTCACTTCTCCATTTTCATCAAAATGCTTGTCAACCTTTGGCAAATTATGGAATTTAAAATGAGATTTACTTTTGTGTACAATTTCCTCATTGTTCTCTACCTCCAACCTGCACCTCTCTAGCACTTCTTCACTCATGGCCTTAGGAATGTAGTGGAACACTACATAAAGTGTTATTATATATTTAAAGACAGAGAAAGTGGTTTTATTAAATATTGTATTGTATTGATGCATTACATCAATGAGTAATCAAATACATAACATTCCTGGGCCTTTCTTGTCTCTAGCAAAATGAGGGGATAAGACTGAATGAGTTTCATTCTCTTCTAAATGTTACTGAATCTTCTGATTCTAAATCTATATCTTTATTTCCTATTAGCATTTCTTTCCTTGTTTCCCTTGAAAAGCATTCTTTTTACCTTTATGTGTTTTAGATTCCTGTGGTAGTCTTGTGAAGCCTAACAATTCCTTCTCAGAGGTGGTTTTTACTGCTAATTTAGACGTTAGTGAAAAGAAAGATTTTTTTCTCTCATCTGAATTCACAAACCCCCTGAAATCTGTCCACTGACCACCTAAAATCTATCCATGCTTTTCCCTAGGATTCCTTGTAAAGAATATATGAAGTTCAGGGATAGAATGTATATATGTATATTATATGTATGTAATATATTTACATTTCTGCATTTATTTGTTTGTATGTCCATATATTATTGTATGCATTATATATTATCTAATGTCTTATATGTGTGTATATATATATATATATATATATATATATATATATATATATATATACA
>NC_058131.1:188518986-188617201 GCF_016433145.1 Gracilinanus agilis | reverse complement strand
ATATATATATATATAGTGTTGCTTGGAATTCAGAAATGTCCCATTTAAAAGTATTTTACGGACTTCCTGTGGACTTGTGGGGGACTTTGAGACTACATTGTCCATGATCCAATGGGTTTCCAGTTTCTGAGGTGATGAATGTCAGACAATGGGAACCAACGTACAGCCAGCATAAATTCGGAGGTTGGGCTTGAGATGACCTCTTTGGCTACATAGACAAGATGGGGACTGGCAGCAATTCAAATTTTTACAGGCATGTGGTCTAATTATTTTTACCAGCATGGCTTTAATTAATTTTTCCCTCATAATATCAGCCTTTCTCACTTTTTAAAAAATAATAATGTATATACACATTTATACATACACACACATATATGTATATGTGTACAGTTGATGGCCACTAAATTGATTTTGTTAGAATTGTCTTGAGACTAAAATTTTAGGTGATGCTATTCAGGGAACAAGGGACAAGAGTAGGGGAGGGAAGAGACAAGAAGGTAAAGAGCATCACTATTCATCTGATTTAGGGTATAATGTACAGATATGACAGTGACAAGACTACTACTATCCAAATTATCTCCCACAAAAATTTTTTTAATTTTTTTGAATATTTACTTTGTCTAAATCCTGACAAATTATAAGCTCTCACTTTAAGACAACTCTAAATTTTATGATGTGGAGAAAATAAGGAGGACCTCCTTTGTATATTATTTTTTCCTTCAAGGTTAGAAGCAGACATTTTAAACAGGTATTTGAGATTTCATAAATGTCTCAAATCAATGTAGTAATTCTTTAAAATTCACAAATATTTAGTAATGTCTTTCATTTTAAGCTTTACATGCATGAAAGCCTATAGAAATTAAATTATATTTTCTCAATTTTTAAAAATTAAATTTCCCAGTTTTCCAAAATAATACAATCTTAAAATACCACCTCTAATCTACTGGATTATATAACATAGTAATAAAAGATATGAACAAATGCTGGAGAAGATGTTGAAAATTTTGTACACTACTGCACTCTTGGTGGAAATTTAAATGTTCCAAATATTCTGGAGAAGAATTTGGAACTTTGTCAAAGGAGTAGAAAATTCTATATGTATAAATGGAAATTTTGAACCTTGTACTTCATCCCCCGTAAGTCCCTTAGTATTCCCAAAAATCCCTTTAATCTCTCCTGTGCCTCCACGTTTCTGTGGTCATGTTACTGTTTTATAGTTGACTTTAACTCCTCCCTCTCTCTTTTTGGTTCCTGGGAGTGAGGTGGTTAGTACGTTATGTTAGTCTCTTGTTAGTTTATTTTTAATAAAATATGTATAAATATAATATTTAGTATTTTGCATATTAATACTAATCTACATATATATACCCTTTGACCCAGTAGAAGAACCACTAGATCTTTATTGCAAAGAGATAAAAGAAAAATACATATAAGTACAAAAATATTTATAGCAGCTGTACTTGTGGAGACAATGAATTAGAAATTGAAGGAATACCCATCAATTGGAGAATGACTGGACAAATTGTGGTATATTATTGTAATGGAATACTGTTGTGATTGAAAAATTGATCAGTGGGATGGTTTCAGAAAAATGGGAGAAGAATTATATAAATCTATGCAAGAAAACATTCTACACAGTAACAACAATATTGTAGAAATGATCAACAGTAAAAGTCTTAGCTACTTGGGTAAAGAATATAACCTAATACAATTCTAAAGGGCTCAATATGGAAAATCCTATTCATTTCAGAGAGAGGGCTGATTAATTCTTTGTGCAGATAAAAGTACATTTATTTCATTTTATTTTCCTTGTTTTTGTATCACAAATAATATGGAAATATAATTTACATGATATCACATGTATAATTTATTGTTCACATTTTCAGTGGATGGGAGAGAGGAATAATTTAGAACTAAAAATTATAGAAGAGAATTAATGTTAATTTAAAAAGTTATAATTTGGAAAATAGGAAAATTTAAAAATAGTTTTACCTAGTATATGCACTCACATTTAACACTTCCAAAACAATCTAGTTCCAAAAAATTAAAAAAATATGTGATTTATTTTTATGCTCCTTTTATGAATACTTATATTATAGAAGCTGGGGTTTGATTCATCTTTCTTTCACCAAAGTGTAGCACAGTGAAAGTTTTAATAACTGCTTATTGAATTAAGTTACTTATTTTTTCAAATCTATTCACTTCTTAATGATAAATTGTTTTAGATTGTTCTTTTCTAACTTAAATTTGTTTTAGCTTTACCTTTTCTTTTCTATTAATATTTAATTTTTCCATGATTTGACAGAATGTATTTTTCTTTCTCTTTTTTTTTAAACCCTTGTACTTCAGTGTATTGTCTCATAGTTGGAAGATTGGTAAGGGTGGGCAATGGGGGTCAAGTGACTTGCCCAGGGTCACACAGCTGAGAAGTGGCTGAGGCCAGGTTTGAACCTAGGACCTCCTGTCTCTAGGCCTGACTCTCACTCCACTGAGCTACCCAGCTGCCCTTCTCTTTTTGTTTTACATAATTATCTTTTCAAATACAGAAGGCACTCAGATATTTAAAGATTCTGACTATACATTTGAAATGAAACTCATAGGTCATCTAACCCCATTTCTTCTTTTTTAGAGATTAAGTTATCTATTCTAGAGCATGTATCTACTTAATTGTCTGAATGGATGATTCACCCATCCCCAAAGAAAAGTAGTTTTTTTAAGTGGTTACTATATATTAAGCACTTTGTTAGCATCAAAATATAAGAAATAAATACTATATTCCATCAATGTTAACCATTTGATTATTCTATTTAGTAGCAGAATTATTATTTTAGCATTATGTGGTACTTTTAATACTTATAATTGTGTACTATCACTTCATTTGCCCTCAGTAAAATTTCTCAGAGATAATATTATGTTCCTGTGATTTTTCTATTTCATGTATAACATATATGAATATATACATACATATATCTTAGATGTCTTTTTAAAGAATAATATTCAAAAGTACATGCCTTATCACATCTCCAGTTATCATATACAATTTTTATGTCTATAGGAATTCCGAAGTAAATTATACAGGTTATGTTGGAGAAAAAATCTACAAGGAAAAGTGCACACTAAAAAGAAATCCTTATTATTACAAACATCTCTGTACTGTTTTTCCCCTAATTACTAGAGCAGAAAAAAAAATAGAGAGGATCCAAAGGACCAAATAATATCAACACAGTATCCCCAAGCATAAGTAATATACTTTATGTCTAACTAATTGATTGAAATAATAGTGTGGTAATCATTGTTTTATTGATTATCCTTTCTAAGCAACTTGTTGCTGCAAAAATTGAAGCCCAAAATAGAAGCATGTAAAAACAGTAGGAAAAAAGAATACTTCCAATCACTAGAATTCTCTCTCTAAAATTCCTTATGCCTAAGTCTTTCATGTGATAAATTTGACACAATGAAATTTAATAGGAGCAATTTTAAATTTCTTTGAGTATTGTATTGTTTATCAAAGATAACCAATTTTGTAAGTACTCAAAGAGAGAATGGCTAGAAAGTAATTTCTGTAAAAAGTAATTTAGGGAGTTGACTACAATTTGTGCTCAATAATAGCATGAAGATTTCTTATGAGTTCAAAAGAAGTAGATAAATGAGTCACATAAAGTAATGTGAAATTAGCATAGATATGTATTTGTGTTACATCTCTTCCATTAATAATTAGGTAATTTTCAACATGGTACTTCACCTTTATGGTCCTTAAATCCTTCATCTGTAATATCTGACATAAAATCAAAGGCTTCTGTTGTCTCATCCAACTAAAGATGTATATAATTCTATGATCCATGTGTAAAAAGGATAGATAATTTTAATCACATAATCTAAATATGAATTATAATTTGTGATTTAAATGAATATATAGATATGAATATATGAATGAAGATGAAATATGAGAGGTATTATGTCCAGAATGAAAGAAAGTGTTGTGAATGTCCCAAAATGTTCTTCTTAGCTCAGATCTCATATGTAATACAGTGTTCACTTTGGGACTCAACATTTTAGAAAGCGTATTGAATAGCAAGAGAATATTCAGAGAAAGGCAAGAAGCATGGTGAGGCACCTGGAGACTATGCCTTAAAAATTTGAATGAAGGACCTGGATATATTTAACCTGAAGAATGGAAGACTTCTGAGGATACAGGTATAGCTTTAATATACTTGATGAGCCTTCAAAGTTGAAGGCTCATAGTTGAAGAATATGATCCTTGCTCTACTCATCACAACAGTGAAGAACTATGAAGCATAGGAAGAAGTTTCATAAAAGCATATTTAGGCTAGATTTAGGGAATGAATAATTAGGTCTGTTTAAAGAGAAAAGTGTCCTTCATCACTGAGGCATCATCTCTGTCTCATTCCCTGCTTTCATGTATAAACTGGATAATCACTTTTCAGAAATGTTTGAGAGGATATATCTCTTCTTGAAGAGACTAGACCAAATGATTCCCACTATCTTTGAAACTTCTGAACATCCATGAATCTCTCATTTGCTATAATACCAATATTTATCATTTACACGGCAATCTAAGAACTTTGCAAATATTTTGTTTCATTATTAACCTGCAAGTGGGTTATTATTATTATTATACCCAAATTAAGGTCAGATTTAAAGTAAGGTCTTCCTGACCCCCAAGCCCACAATATTATTTATTATACCACCTTGTAGCCTAGCTTTATAACAGAAACCGTAATGGTTCTGTCTCAGGCTTGCCAATTCTGTTTGTGAAATTTAAATTTCTAAGTATTGACAGATTGTGCCAGGGACAAGTTTGCTTTAAATAATCCTCATAGGCTCTAAATCTTACACAAAAGAAGGATAAAAAAGGTTTTTGCTATGGTAAATACTAATATACAAGAGACTCAGTGACTAATATAGTCTATTGGAAAAGACTAATAAATTTGAATCCAGAAGGACTGGGTTCTAAAACAAAATCTGCTACTCATTGCCTATTAAAATTTAATCAAGGTATTTAATCTCCCTAATTCTAAGTTTCCTCATCTATAAAATGTAGTTAATATTAGCATGAACAACTTCACTAGCTGATTTTATTTGTTGATGTTTTGTTGCTGCTATTTTGCAATAAATAAAATAATAGTGTATAACATGTTTTGTAGACATTATATAGCCAAGAAGGATCATAGTTCTAAAACTAAAAAGTTACCTTTGATATCACCAAATCTTAATGCTCTAATTTTATAGCTGAGGAATGAGGGGTAAATATTACCTATTATCTTTATTTTATAAACAGATCCTTTGAAAAAGGGATATGGTGAAATCAAACAGTAGATGTTCTTCATATGAAAACACTTTTGAAGAGTGAACTTTAACTTTAATATAATCTTTCCAGGAAACAGACTTGATTAATATTAAAATTATTGCTCTAAGTTGGTGCTATTTCACAGTAAGTGGCTTTCAGTGGCTAATTCCAATTGTTGCAGACATCTAAGAAAATAGCAATACTGTAGCACTATAATTAGAGAGGCTGTTTCTCTGTCTTCATTCAAGAGGAATGGCTTGATAGCTTCACTTTAATTGAATAAATATAGATACTTTCCATGAATTTTTCTAAAAGGGTTACTTTCATTCATTTTATAACTGCACATTATATTTTTTAAAATAGAGAAAAAAACTGCTTGGTCAAATGCTTATACAAATAATGAAGTCCAGGAGTTAAAATGATTTTTAAAAAGTACTTGAATATTTAAAATTAATTTATATTTTTAGGCATCTTATTTTTAGAAAACCATTTTGTGGAAGGAAAAAGGAGAAGCCAAGGTGGCAGAGTAGAGGCACTGAAAACATGAGCCCTTAGATGGCAGAGAAGATACACAGTTCCACATAATCCCTACAAAATTATCACCCCAAAAATATGATATAATACTTGAAACAAATTTTAGAGCAGCATAACCTACAAAAAGAGAGGTAAAATAATTTTTCAACACAAAAAAACTTAGAACGATGGAAGAAAAGATCTAATGTATCAGAGTGGATGGAGAGTGCAAAACAGTACATCAAGGCAGTCCAAACTGTAATAATAGACCAATAGAGGATAGATGAATCTGTAGTAAAAGCTTCTGGAGCTTTCAGACACAAATGTTAAGGGTGGGAGGCACTGGAGTACTGATCAGAAGAAAATTACAGGAGTCCCTTTGCTGGCTCTGGGTAAAAGACTTTTGTCACATTGCCTATATGCAGTAAAAGTCCTGGATCACAGTCTAAGAGTAAGAGCATTAGCAAATACCAGAATTTGCAGCACAGTGCAACAGTAGACCCTGGTCACAGTGTCAAGGGGAAAAGAGAGTTTATGGTTACTTACAGATTAAGAGCAGAAGTTGGGAGAGTATTAAACATACCTCTCCTTTAAACATCCCACCTTGGAAAAATTGAAAGCAAAAAGATCACCTGAGCTAGCTTTGAAGAAAGCTGCCAAAAAAATATTAAGTTTGGAAATGTATTTCAGTACAGTTACATAGCCTAATTTTAATATATTTGTTAAAGAAAAGAAAAAAGTTGGAAATGAGAAAACAATTAAAAAAATAAAAATTTAGTTTGTTGACAGAGACCAAAATACAAACTCAGAATAGGACAACAAAATGAATACTGTTATATCCAAAGCTTCCAAAAATATGAATTGCTTCCAAACCCAAAAAGTAGTGGAGGAGATCAAAAATGTTTTTAAATAAAAAAAGAAGAAAAAATGCGGGAAAAGAAATGAGAGTGATACAGAAAAATCATGAAAAAAAGTTACCAGCTTGGTAAGAGAAGCAGCAAAAATAATGAAGAAATTAATATATTTAAAAACTGAATAGGCCAATTGGTAAAAAGGGCAAAAAACCTGAGGAGAAGAATTCTTCAAAAAGAAAGAATTGGCCAACTGGGGGGGGAGAGAAAGAATATACAAAAATTCACTAAAGAAAAAATTTATTAGTCAAATAAGTTAAATGGAAAAAGAGGTATAAAAATTCACTGAGGAAAATGATTCTTTTCAAAGTAGAATTGGCAAAATGGAAAAGGAGGTACAAAACTTACTGAAGAAAACATACCTCAAAATTAGAACTGGGAACATGGAACCTAACAACTCCATGAGACATCAAGAAATGATAAAACAAAATCAAAATAGAGGAAAATGTGAAATATCTCATTGAAAAAATAACAGAACTGGAAAATAAGTTTAGGAGAGAAAATCTAAGAATTGCTGGACTATTGAAAGGCATGATAAAAAAAAAAGCTTCAACATCATCTTTCAAGAAATTATCAAGCAAAACCACCATGGTATTTTTGATCCAGAAGGCAAAAGAGAAATAGGAAAACTCTATCAACCTCCTCCTAAAATAGATCCTAAAAGGACAACTCTAAGGAATATCATAGCTAAATTACAGAATTCCCACACCAAAAATGGAAATATTGTAAGCAACCACTGAGAAACTATCCAGGTATTGTGGAATCACAATCAGGATAACAGAATAGCAGTTTCTGCATTAAAGGATCACAGAACCTGAAATATGATAATTCCAGAGGGCAAAGGGCTAAGAATTTAACCCATAATCACTTACCCAGCAAAACTAAAAATAATCCTTCGGGGGGAAAAGTGTATTCAATGAAATAGAGGACTTTCAAACAACAATAATGAAAAGATCAGAAGAGAATGGAAAATTTACTCATGTTACTCAACTCTTAACAGAGGTTTTAGACATTTTGAACATGGAGAATTTATAAATTTGCTTTATTTAGTAAGCATAATTATTATCTCAAGTGTTTTCTTTCTCTTTTTCTTCTTTTTTCATATTATGTAGAGTGAGGAAATAATGATATCAATCTAGAAATAGTTTTGCCAACACAAAAAAAAAACAACACAAACATACAGGATTTTTTAAGCAGAGAAGAAAACAAAAAGGAAGTAGAGAAAGAGATATGGGCAAACTGGATCTCTGAAAGTTACATAATAAATTTATATACATTTTTAAAAAGCTCTAGATAATAGTTTATAAATTCATCTTTCCTATTTTTGTCTTCTTTTTGCATATAGAAATTATTTAGTTTTTCATTTCAGAAATAAACAAAAAGCTACATCTTATATTCATCTTCTGCCTCTCAGGTCTCCTTTTAGCAATTGCATTTGAGGGTATGCACTGACCTAGGGATTTTTACTGATGAGTAAGACACTCCACCTTCAATAAACTCAGACACATGCATGAGGAATGGGGGTAGGCACAGACTATGTATGTCTTATAAAATATTATATTATATTATATTATATCAAATACTTTGAATTACCATTGGTTGTTTGTTGAATTTTTCAAATATTTCCCCCAAACTAATCTATTGAAGAAATTTCTAACATTCTTCCAGTATCCCAAATTCTTACAACCCTTTTCTCATTGTCAAGTCCTCACTTTCCTTTGCATCACATTCTTCTATCCAATCAATTGTCAAAATTTAAATGGTTCTACTTCTCTGTACTTCTCACATTTGTTTCTTCTTTAAACTCATTTAGCCATCATCCTAATTCCAGCCTGCATCAAATTTAACCCTCTTTTGAAATAAACTCTTGGTTTTCCTGACTGAAGCTTTTCCCTGCTTCAAAATTATCATTTGATCACTTCCATACAATTTTAATAAAGCTCAGGCTTAAATATGAACTAAACTCCAGTTGCTCCCTATTAAACCTAAATCAATTATTTCTTGTTTTATCTCATACTGTTAAGCTTTTTTAATATAAGTTGCATAATTTACATAATTATCATCACAGTAGTACATGCATATATGTGTATATATATATACATATATATATATATAAAATTTGTAAATAAATAGATATATTCATAAAGGTATTTATTTCTCTCTCCCTCTCTGTATTTCTCTTCCTATGTGTATCTCTATGCCTGTCTCTTTTTCCTAAAAGGGGCAGGTGAATGACCGAAATTTTTAGATATCACTGATTTAGAAAACTTTACCATCTATAGGTAGTTTTTCTTCCACTAGAATTATAAATAGGAGCCCTTCTGTAGTAGTGACAAACACATTTGTTGACCAGGTATCCATAATTTATATATCTCATTTGATACTGGTAAATATAATTATTGAGTCATTTTTTTCTTTCATTAAATCTACAAAGGATTCTGGTCTAAGCATGGTGGACCCCTTACAGAAGCAATGGGTTTAAGACAAAGTATTTGACCTTATGCAAGTTCATTAACCTCCCTCATTCTCAGTTTCTTCATATGTAAAGTTGTAATCAGAGGATTGTTTTGAGAATCTTGTATGAAGTGTTTTGCAAACCTTAGAGTACATAGAAATGTCAGATATTATTATTATTATTATTATTATTATTAAAACACTTTCCATTAGATAGCTTGAAAATTTGTCCTTCAGCTAAATAATACCACTAATAATATTAGCAAAATGGCATGATACAGAATAAACCCACAAAAATCAACACTTTTTAAAATAGTAATAAGAAAATCCTAGATAAAATAAAGTCACATTCAAAATAAAAAATATATATCAAGTTTTATATCTGCCTTTCAAGGTATATTCAAGATCTGCATTTGTAACAACCCAGAACATTTAAAATATTCTATAAAGAAAAAAAGAATGGCTTAACTAACTCAAAGGATGTTTAGTGCTCAAGATTAGATTGTGCCAATATAATAAAAATGTCAAGGATACCTGAATTAATTTGCATATTCAATGCTATAAACACTATCTTGGGGGTACTTTGAAGAGTTAGAAAAACATACAAAATTCATTTGGAGGAACAAAATATTAACCTTTTCTTAAAAATACTAGTGAAAAAATAGTACTTATTACATCAAGCTATTTTAGAGCACTAATCATCAAAGCTATTTGTTACTACTTTTTTAAGGAATACAAGAGCAAATCAGCAGAACAGAATAAGTAAGGAAGAATCAATCAGAACCTACTGAACTTTGTAACCCAGTGTTTAATAAACAAGAGGATATAAATTATCTGGCTAAAATTTCTCTATTTGACAAAGATTCTTATGAAAACTGGAAAGCAGGTTGGCAGAAATTAGATTTAGGACAAATAATTATATCATATAACTCAATAAGTTCATAATCTATGTGTGAGCTGAATATGAAAAATTAGATCATTTAAAAAATAGAAGAGAACAGTATAGGTATATAGGTGTTCTTTCACAGATACTGCAAAGAGAAAATTCTTAGCCTAACAAGAGAGAAGGGGAAGAGAGGAATCACAAACATAACAAAATAAGATAGACATTTTCACAGGCATGAAATTCAAAAGTATTTACACCAATCAAATCCAAATAAGAAGAGAAAGAGTTGGTTGTGGGGTAAAAAAGACAAACAAAAAACTTTGCATCAAACTCTGATAAAGTTATAAAATCTGAAAAATACAAGGAATAATAATAATAAAAAAACCTCTAAAGCCAATGCTTTTCCCCATTGAACAATCAAATATATGAAAAAACTAAGAAAAGATTACAGGTAACATATGAAATATTAGTTCAAATAATTAGTGTCAAAATACATTCAAGTTAAAACAATTCAGTGTTTACCACATTGCCAGCAATTTAGAAAAGATTTAAAAAATGAATGTAGGCAATGTTAGAAAGGTTGTGCAATGAAAGACATAATAATTAGTACCGTTGCAAACTGGTCCCATAATAATATAAAGGACAATGGAATTATGTTAAGAAAGTGATGAAAATATTGAAAATCATCTCACTTACACAGATAGTCTATTGTTGTACACATGACAAAATAATGTCAATGATAAAAATGAAAGTTCCATTTACACTGATACATTTATAAGCAATTCTTTTCTTATAGTAGCTAGGATCTGCAAACCAAGTATATGCCCATTGATTGATTGATGAATGTCTGAAAATATTATAGAATGTGAAGTTAATTTAATATTATTCTGATATAAGTTATATAATTAAGTTAATAAAATATAATAAAAATAATGATCCTGTGAATCAATTTGCATATTTATGCTATAAAAACTACCTATGAAATGCTTTGCAGATATAGAAAATATAACAGCAAAATTCTTTTTAGAAGAATAACAATTTTAGCATGTCAGAAGAAATGTTTTAAAAGTAGAAATGAAAAAAGATGAATAAAGTAGTGAATAAAAAGAAATGTGAGAAGAGTAATGAAATTATGAAAGTGAAGTAAACAGGACCAGGAAATCGATATATTAAATGACTGAAATGTAACTGTAAAGAATATAAACTATCTTATATCAAATGACAGAAAGAGAGCTAGATTAGGAATCGGTAGTTTCATTAAAGTCTCAATTCATATTAACCAGCTGCATAACCTGCAAGAAATGTCACTTATCCATCTGGGGTAATTTAATAATAGATAATTAAATAACTGAGCCAGATCACCTAAGTGGACACTTCCAGTTTTATAATTCTGATTCTAGATATATATTCACCCATTTGTTTCCCATTTCTATAGCATAAATTTGAGATACCATTGTTCAACACAGTCAGAACTCTCCTGCTGTTCAGATCCAGGTGTTAAGAGAATACCAACATGAAATTTAACAAGTTCTTAAGAGTTTGTTAATTTCTTTTTGCAGCATAGCAGAACCAGGGGAAGGTGTTGGGTACATGTAAGAGCCCATTTTAACTTGTACCAAGAAGAAGTGTGAATTCTCAGAGTTGACTCAGCAGCTGTGTTAAAAAGCTAGATTCCCAGGGTTATATACAATCTACCTCACCTCACCTCATCACTGAAATTCATAAAGTAACTGGAAGTGAGGGATACTTTCTTCTTATCTCAAATTACAGAAAAAAATCAACATTTGCACCTTAACAGTGGGATTTTATTCTCTAGTTTGTGCAAGAGAGACTTCTTTTAAGGAAAAAATGTCAGTTTAATTGACTGTGATTAATTTTTCTCCAAAAGCCAATAATCCTGAAGCTATCTACATTGAAGCTTTTAAAAGAGAATACCTTAAATGATCAAGAACAGAGATAGTAGGTAAATATAATTGCATACATTTTTAATATGAGAAGAGTTTATAACATAATGCCATGATAACTAGAGACCTGATCTGGGAGCCAGGTAACATTGATTCTCATACATGATTCTCCAACTAACCAGATGCATTATAGACAAATTATTTGGCTTCTGTGGGCTTCAGTTTACTCAGCTGTAAAATTGGATCAGTGAACTGGATGATGAGTAACTTTTTAGTAATAACATGCTACTCTAATTCTAATCAACTCAACAATTTATTAAATGCCAATGTGGTTCCCTATTCACTGAAAGATAAAATACTTACTGCTCAGCCTGATAGCTGAAGACTTTCACCTACTTTTCTGTGTTCCCTTCCTCCTTTTAAACACTTTATGGTACAACCAAACTGCCCTTCTTCATATTCCTCAATCCAAAAACTCCATCTCCTTTTCCTGTGTCTCTGTCCTGAAACAGGAATGAACTATTTTTTACATATCCTTAGAAATCTTTCTTAATTCACCTTTCAGCACAGGTTTGCATTGAGTGAAAGGATAAGTGACTACTGCTCTGGCAGAGTATTATAATAGGAAAAATATTTTTAAATGTTTCCTTTCTGTATTCTCTTTCTTTCCACTCACAACACAGAGTAGGCCCACCTCCATCTGCTTTACCTTCTTTATCAGAGTTTAACTTTCCCTAAAAAAAGACAAAGCTGACCCTTGTCCTAATTGACTACAGGTTACCCTTTTTTGTCACCTAAAGTAATCAAAAAGTACCAGGTATGGGCAATTAGTTTGCCTCCAATTTGATGAATTTTGAAAATCTTGGAAGTCATCATGTCCTTAACCATATCATGCTGTAATGACCACACATTTCTACATGATGCACATGAGGGGAGACACTTTCAAAGTAGCTAAATGCCACTGTATTCTTGTGGAATACTTTTGCTGTTCTTGAGCAGCCAACCTTTTTTTTAACTATTTAAAGGCTTCTAAGTATCTTATTTCTGCTTAACAAGTATTCTGACCTGAGAGATGGCTGCTGTTAACTCTAACAGATAATCTCCAACAGATCTAAATGAGATTACAGTATAGAGTTATGTCCTTGTGGTCTTTTAAAATTCTTAGATTATATGATTTAGGTTTACCTGAATTAAATCAGTCATTCCTGATTATTCTTAGTTCCTCCCTCAGTGGCCAAGTCATAGATATATCTTAGCCTTCTAGAATTGTGGGAATGTTTTACTTGTCTTTCAGATAATTGTGATCCTAATATATTCTTGCACACTCATTTGTTTTTGCTCACCTCTTCCTTTTTTCTTTCTTTTCCCACTTCACTCTAAATATTTTCCCTGATTTGAAATAAAACATGTCAGTAATAAAAACCTATTGCTTTTTACTATTACTGACTAAACTTGTTATTTTTATGAAAACTTCTAGTTCTCCCAAAGCCCATGTAATTGATAAGGAAAAACATGTATATGTAATTAAATATCCTAGAATGTTTGAAGTAGAACATATTTTGGGGATAATCTACTCATTCATAGAAGATGTAACTGAGGTTGCAATGTAGAATTTGACTTGATTTGTTCATGTTATATGGGAATTAACTGAAAAAATAACTGTCATAAGTTTTTAAGAAAATAAACAAACCAAAAAGTAATCAAAAGTGTTGCTTAGGGGCAGCTGGGTAGCTCAGTGGAGTGAGAGTCAGGCCTAGAGACAGGAGGTCCTAGGTTCAAACCCGGCCTCAGACACTTCCCAGCTGTGTGACCCTGGGCAAGTCACTTGACCCCCATTGCCCACCCTTACCACTCTTCCACCTATGAGACAATACACCGAAATTAAGGGTTTATAAAAAAAAAGTGTTGCTTATTTTTGGTATCATATCAGTCCAGGGAAATGGTGCAACAGAGATAGCAAACCTATATATCCTCTCCTCCTTTCCAGTTATATCAGCTGCAAGTAACAATCTATACCTTGTAAAATTAAGAAATCAAGGGGGCAGCTGGATGGTTCAGTGGATTGAGAGCCAGGCCTAGAGACAGGAGGTCCTAGGTTCTAATCTGGTCTCGGCCACTTCCTAGCTTTGTCACCCTGGGCAAGTCATTTAACCCCCATTGCTTAGCCCTGTAACAAATAAAATTAATATAGAAGGAGATATCTATATATCTCTTTATAGAGATATATAGATACATATATAAATAAAATATATTAGGGTTTAAAAAAAGAAATCAAGTAGGTTTTTGCTGAAGTGATCCTGAAATATTCAAGCTTGCCAATTAAAAAAATACACACATGCCTCATCTCATAATAATTGAAGTACTTTCCATATTATTGCCTATTTCAAAACAAAAGGGTGCGGAGTGGCAGAATTTTAAAATAACAAGCAACTCCTATTTTCTTCAATATTTTGATTTACCTGAATACTACTTTAGCCTATGATTAGAATTCTCTCTTCTCCCTCCCATTTCTTTTAGGGAAATAGTAATCCTGAGAGATTTTGCTCAGTGTTAGTGTTTTGTCTCCATACCTAGAATTGAAGTTATTAATATTGTACTTCAACACTTATGAAACTGGTCAGTTAAGACTTGGCAAGTTCTAGTGAGTGTGACATGGGCATTGTGCAGAGATGGCAGGGACCCTGTACCCCTTGACTCTGGCAGGCTGTGAGCAGGGGAATTCCCTTCCCCCTTCCTGCCCTTGAGACCCCCAAGGCAAGGACCATTGTCCTTGGAATTCCTTTGAGTTGAAATAGGCAAAGAGATACACCTCCTGGACACACCGGGACAGTCTAGGCCCTGAGGGTCTAGGACGGACCCTGCACCAACTCCCTGCCTGAGTGCTGGGAGTCAGGTAGACACTACCAGAAAGGATACAAAAGGGCGAGAACTGGGGGACTGGGGAGAGCCTCCCATGGCTGCTCCACTCATGCTGTCTTGCTGGACATTAATCCTATCTTACTAATAAATCTTTCTTTTTTTACTTTTAAGCTAAGTTTAGAGTCCTCTCATTCTTGAGAATGGTTTCCTTCCCGAACCCAGGGGTTCACTAATTTGCTCCCCTATAACAAGTGTAGTAGCAAAGAAAATGATTTTCAGAAAGATGACATCATTTCTGAAATTAAATCACTAAAGCTGTGACTTCTTCCTATGATTCTTGCTAGACTAGGTTGTTTGAAATTTTTCTCTTTTTTTCTAATTTTTTTTTTAGTTCTCTGAAGATGAAAACCCTACCCAAATCCACATCACTGGTAGAGATTGCACCAATAGTCAGTCCTTCTTTGGAGAAAAATATCAATGCAAGGTATAGAGACATCTATGATTTTTGATTCATGTAGGAAAAAAAAGTCTGAAAAAATCTCTTCATTGATTAATATATAATACTAATCTCTAGTTTCAAGAATTAGAATATTCAATGAAATGAGGCAGGTAAGTCACCAGTGATCACACAGAATGGACAAGAATCTTAGAAATACAGAGGTGATAGGTATTACAATTCAGAAAGCTTAATTTATGAAATGTATTATCAAGGATCAATAGGTAAAAAAAATTAAATGATCATGGCCATACACTGTATTACTTTATAAAAAATTAGCTTTACCATAGATGAGGGATTTTTATGCCTAGGTAAATTCATCAGAATTTGCATTTATTTTTGCTCAATCCAAGAAATAATTATTAGATAAATGATGTCTGTTTGTAGTGTGAAGTAATGTGTTTTACTTTTTTTTCTTCACCAGATGTAGGATGAGTTAAAACTGTCAGTTTTCTATAAACAAGGACAAAGGCTTGGCTCTGTATTATTAATTGCTGCAAGCTATTGCTTTGCGATGAAAAATAAAGAACAGAAGATATGGAAAGCATGTTTAGATCAATTTTAATCAAGATTATAAAAGGATACCTCCTTATGTTATTTTTAAATTATAAAGAAGGAAACATGCTTATTAAAATTAGTAAAGTTCTTTGGGTACCAGGATTCTGGATACGCCAGTTATTTCATTAAAAAGCAATCTTTTGTTGGTCAAAGTAGGGATATTGAAGGGCCCTCTACTGAAAAGCTAGGTGGTGAAATGGAGAGAACCTAGTAAGGAAGACTTGAGTTATGACAATCTTGTTTTACAAAACCCCAGTTTTATCTTTGTCCCATGAGAATTTGCCTTCAAGAAACTCCCAGACCTTTTGTCCTTTCCCCCATTAATAATAAGCCATTAAACATCCATTACAACCTGAATAGGAATGTTATAAGTATTTAAATCTTAAATATCTTATTTGGTTGCTTTGTTTCTATTATTATATTTCAGCCTCAATCAGATACCCTAGCCTCAGGAGACAACCTCTTTCCCAAATCCCTATGTAATCAGCCAGTTGTTTCTCTTTGGTTATATTCTCTTAGGTATAAATAGAACTCCAAGTTCTTTAGTAGCATGGATATTCCCGTTCCTCATTCAAGGTGATTTTTCCCAAAAATATTATTCCCAAAGTCCCAGAGCTTGGCTCTGTGTGGTGGTGGTGGTGGTAGTGGTAGAAGTGATGGTGTGTGTCTATGTGTCTATGTGTATGTGTGTGTTTCTGAGATTCTGTGTGGTGGCTATAAGAGGATTGTCTTCCTTGTCCTGATTAAAGATATG
Source organism: Gracilinanus agilis (assembly GCF_016433145.1). Lineage (NCBI taxonomy): Eukaryota > Metazoa > Chordata > Mammalia > Didelphimorphia > Didelphidae > Gracilinanus > Gracilinanus agilis. The sequence continues at coordinate 188,600,558 of NC_058131.1, read as the reverse complement.
CTCTTTCGTAACAACTTTGATGGTTCTATGTTTTTTCTAGTTTGACAGTCAAAATTTAGCCTCAGATACTACACAGCTTTAGAACCCTTGGAAAATTATTTTATTTCTGTGTACCTCAAATCCCTCAAAAGAACTTATTTCACAGGATTGTATTAAGGTTACAAGAAATAATATTTATTTTTAATACTGTGCTTAATATAATGCTCGGCACATAGAAATTATTGCAAAAATGGTGGTTCCTTTCTCTGCCCCTTCCTAACAGAAAAGTTTAGCATCAGAGATCATGAGAGAACATGACCATCCCTGTGATATGGTCACAGAGTAAAGGGCCCTGATATCATATCAAAAAAAGTCCTAATGTAGTTTTAATTCACATTGACAACGTTATTTTATAAAATTCCAAATTTATCCTAATCCCATGGGAAATTGCCTTCAAGAAACTCCCAGACTGACTTGTCCCAGACTGAATAATAGGCCATCAAGTACTCACTCCTGCACCCTGGATAGGAGTGGTAGATATAGTCAAATCTTAAGTACCCATTTGTCTTCTAAATTTATTTTATTATATCTAGGCCACTCCCAGATAGTCTAGCCTCTAGCTTTCCTCACTCTTTCCCCAACCTCCAAGTAAGGAAATCAGTTGTCCTTCCTTTTCTTCCTAAAGTATATATAAGACCCCAAGTAGTTCAATTTGTTGGAAGTTCCCATTCTTGGTATTTTTTTCTCCAGAGACAGCGTTCTCAGAGTCCCAGAGCTTGACTTTCTATGGTGCATATATATGACTCTGTGTGGATATAAGAGCATTGTCTTCCTTGTCCTGATTAAAAACTTGTTCTTTTTCTGTTTTGGTGGTTCTGTATTTTTTTAGGTTGACAATGTGAATGTGGATTCTACTTTGTCTTTATGGTAAATGTTAAAAAAATGCTTTTAAGACCTTTGATATTAACTGTGTACAGATTTCCTCTTGTGGATATCTTTGCAACTGATGCACATGAGGGATTCTTTTTCAATTTACAGTCTTAAATGTTACCATGGAGGTATCAAGAGATTTACAAGGTCACAACATTTGAATATGACATAATCAGGACTTGAAATCAGACATTCCTGATTCCTAAACTATTTTTTTAATGCCTTTATCGACATGGAATCTAGAAGCCCCCAAACTTTGTAGCATAGAAAGATTTAATGAACCTCAGTTTACTTAATTTAAAGGTGAAAGGCTCAGGTTTGACCTTGTCACATGAGAGTTCCTCCCTGAGAGAAAGTCCAACTTCACTAGTCTCAGATTCCATGTCCACACCTTTACTCTCTTAGTAAATTTTAGAACTATTTAAAATGTCAGGGTTGGAGTAAATGATAACTACACTCCTTCCTAATTCTAAAATTCCATGACTCTAAAAGTCTCCTCTCTACAAAAAATGACTTTTCTGTTTTCTGCCAGGTTCCTCCTGATTCTTTACTAAGATTTGCCATTGTTCAGTCTCAAGTATTACTCTCACCCCTACTTCCATTCTAGAATTGGAGTCAGAAGACATGGATTTGGATCCTTTGATTTATCTAATACTTGCTCCCTCAGGGATCTAAGATCATATTTTCTCATTCTCATTGTCATCATAGATGATATGAGGGAGCATTTGGATTACATGGCCCCTAATTCCCCTTTTGACTCTAAAATAATAGTTCTCTGAAATAGTTTTGAATATTATGGCATTTGACAAAAATAAAGAAAATTGACTTTCTTACATGTTAACTGTTAATATAAGTGAACAAATTAAAAATCAAGTCTATAAGAATGACTAGAAATGCACACAAGCATGCATTAATATATTCAATAAATGTCAAATGTAAAATCCACACATTATATACAGTAAAAATTACACTGGTTAGGAACTTTCCTTTGAATTTTTAGAGAAGATGTGACACTTGCTTATTCTAATGCATTTTACAGAGATACTACATACAATTTAAAATTATTCTATGCAGCATTGATTTTCATTACATTAATTTACAAGCTTCTTGAGAAAATAGCCTTCACAAATTTCTTAAGAAAAATAACTCATTGTAGGCCTTATTAGGATAGTTAAAATGCCTAAAAGCATGCAAAATATCAAGAAAAATCAGAATTACAGTATTATTTTTTATAGAAAATATAACTTTCCACAAGACAAGACGACAGACTATGACACTAATGATATTCATGTGGGTTGAATCAATGCATCATGTTGTCATAAATCTGGCATTTTCATTTCTCACTCCTACAGACACAAAATAGCAGCATCCAGTGTGCAAGGAAAGCACAAAAAAGCAATGGTAAAATGTATTGAAGTTCAAAAAAAATTTTTATAAAGTCCCTGTTCTCAGTATAATGTAGAGTTCTCTATGAGTTACTCTAAAACTTTATATATAATATTGTTGTATATAAAAAAGAAAACAATTACAAAAGGAAAACTAAAATATCTCTTGGAGAGGAAAGGAGAGAAGAAAGAAATTGATAAAAATATAATGCCTCTTACTAAGACATTAAAATTAGGACTCTCATAATAGAATAGTAATATTGTTTTGTAAAAACAGATATGACTTCAAGTTATCTGGGGCAAATGGTCATTAAGTTATATTTTTCTGTGGTATTTGAGATATATTATTATATGTTATAGAGGAAGTAATAGCACTCAAATATATGGAGTCGCTTAGGCGTTAGTATTCATTCAGACTCTTTCTCAATTTCTGGTCTTGTTCAGGAATTTCCCCACTAGTGTATCATATTATTAAGCTACTCAGAGAATTTCCCTACTACATCTGTGTCTAAAATGCACTTGCCTAAATCTGGCATCCAGTACCTATTTTCACTGAAGCCCATCCTAAAGATATTAACCTTCTTTACTCAGATGCCCCTTTCCACATTCACTCCTATTGAGATTTTACCACGGTACATGTTTCTTTTCTTTTATTTATTTTTAAACCCTTAATTTCTGTGTATTGGCTCCTTGGTGGAAGAGTGGTAAGGGTGGGCAATGGAGGTCAAGTGACTTGCCCAGGGTCACACAGCTGGGAAGTGCCTGAGGCCAGATTTGAACCTAGGACCTCCCATCTCTAAGCCTGACTCTCAATCCACTGAGCTACCCAGCTGCTCCCTACATGTTTCTTTTAAATGAGTGATTGGCCCTTTCTGGTCACATCTGTCTATTTTAGTTGTGATATAGTATCTGTGTGTCATTTTAGTTTTTGCTTTCTTTTTGAAAACATAGTAAGAAAGTTAAAACTTATAACAGTTTCCTGAGTGCCAATTTTCTATTAATCCCCAAATCTAAATCTTTGATCTAATGCTATCCTTGAGGCCAAATAGAGTAATAAAGAATTAAAAGAATCAGGGCAGGTGTTTTAGACTGTATTCACTTTGTCCAATATTCAGATTTTAGTAATAAATAACTAATTTATCTCCATTATTGTTTCTATAACAAAAAAATAACATTGCTCAATTCAAGAAGTCAGACATGAGATGTAAATTGTACATGAGGGAAACTTAAATGGGACATATAAGGTTATGTTGCAAATCAGGAAACCTGTCAATTGCCAAGTTATCTTCATGGTAAAGTTCACTTACCAGGTGATTAAATGCCAAAACAATTTCCTACAAGTATTAAGTTTTCACTTAAGAAACTTAGATGTTATGACTTTTACTCAGGCATTCCCTATTCCCAGACTCATTCTCCATTTATTACTCCATGCCATCTACCTTTAGATGAGCACTATATATAATTAATAAGTATGTACATAAATTACGTAACCAATAATAATAGCAAAATATACTTAAACAAATATCAAATATATGTGTATAACTATCTAAACACATATACATGTATATATCATGTATATTAATATTGTCACGCGTATATTAACATTAGTGACGTTGTCAGTTTTCCTTTCAGATGCTTAGCACATAGGAGACACTCAATAAATATATGTTGGATTCAAGAAAATTAATGTAGCATCCTGTTTTCAAAGATTGATACTATAACCTTGTGTACCCTCTTCTCTCCTACTGCTCTACACTGTTGAAGAAAGTATATTCAATTAATTGGATTGATCTACTATAAATTGATGTAATCTAATTTCAACTGGCCCTTCATTACTATGTGGAAACCCAACCTCCTTTACACTGATAATCCATCATATTCCTGCTACAATGGCTGTTATAAAACCTCTTCTCTCTTCTTTTCATATTTCAGTCCTATCTCCAATACCCCTTTCTCATAGCAGATGGAATCAGCTCCTACTTGAATGAGAAAATAAAGGATATACATTTTGAGCTTTCTCATAACTTCTATTCTGCTGCTAAAAACTCATTTCTTTTTCTTTAGAAAAAGAATAAGAAGTGGACTTTCACCTCGGCAAGGTTAAACCCGCTAATTGTGCTTGTGAGTTCATCCTCTGTTGGAGTAGTCTCTCTTCTGTTGTATTCTCTTCTCTTTCTCCTTTTTTCTATCTGAGAAAGTATAATTCCTTTAAAACAGGGGTCAGCAACTTTTCTGGCCCTGAGAACCATAAACGCCATTTTTGAAATGTAATTTCATGAGAGCCGTACAGTGCTCACAGTGCTGCTCCTGTAACAGCACCTGAAAAAAAATTGACTTTATGGCTCCTACAGAAAGAGCCATTTCTGGCCTTCAAAAGAGCCAGATATGGCTCAAGAGCCATACATTGCCGACCCCTGCTTTAAAAGAATCAAAGCAAAATTCTCTTTCCTAAAATGATCGATATTTTGCTCTTTTCTTTCATATTTAAACATTGTAATGATTTTACTCACTTCTCCCATTTTCTTACCACCCAATTACATTTCAAGACTGATGCTAATGCCTTCCCTCTGAAATTATATTATATCCAACATTTCCTCTACAATTTTATGAACGTGCTTCTGATCTGAACAAATTATTACATGACCTGATGAATGGGTGGCACGATAATTTTCCATAATATACTAATATAAAAATTAATTATAAAAACATACTAATATTTCCAACAAAACAATAATATGCATATCTTTTCATTGTATTTATAAATTGAATGGCATAATAAAATGTACTACAATTTTATCAGACTGTTCACGTCTGATAATTACCCTTTACAAGTTTGCTTTTTTTCATTCTTGGACATCACCTTCCTGCTCAGATTTCTGCCACTATATGATTCTGATAAAAACAATAGCTCTAGGCAATCATAGTTTTTATTCCATCTATTTGAAAACGGGAATGCTGCCTATTTAATTCCTAAATACATCCTCTGTCCATCCAAGAACACATGACTTCACTTTCCCAATCTAACAGTATTTGAACTGTCCATTTTACCAATTTCATCAAGCTCTTAACACTTTAGATCTGCCTAAATAACATCAACAATCACTATAATTATTTTGAAGCACCCTGTAAGGTAGAAACAATAACAGCAATAGTGATAACTAATAAACAAGTAGGTGGTAAATGCCTATTGACAGTTCTGAATCTACATATGTATGATTATCTCTAAGGAAATGATGTTCAGATCTACTCCCTATCTCTCCTGATTGTAATTTAGAAACTGTTTCACATCACTAATCAACAGTAGGATCCCCACTGGATATGTGCTCTTTGTTTTGAACTTAGCATTTCATTTTTTAACTTGATAAGAAGAAACTTTCATCTTCACAGGCTCTGAGAATCCTCTTCCTGTAAGCCTTAGGTCATACCACCTTGTGGTACTTACTATGAGGCTTTCTCTGATACTTACTCCAGGTATTATTGCTTCCTCATATTATTTCATGATTAGTTAATCAACAAGCAATAATCACGGTCTTTTAATGTGCTAGGCATTCTGCTAAGGGCTGAGATAAAAGGAAAACCAAAAATAATAGATCTTGCCATCAATGCGTTTGCCTTCTAATGGGAATATTTCTGCCTTAGGTCCTTGGAAACATACACTTTTAGTTCAGTCTTTGCAATGCCTTGCAAGGAGCAGAGTAATGCTTATTGACTTGAACTGGAGTTGAAATTGCCTGAAAACCCCCAAATTATAAATGATAACAATATTCCTTAGTAATCTTGACTATCTCCTGACTTTGTAGGAAGTTCATATCATATTATGAATTTTCCCAAATTGGTTACCATTTTAATGTATCAAATTAAATAGAAAGGATATATTTTGAAAATTATTTTTTAATTCCTTTCCCCACTCTGCTTCCTCTATTTGCCACTCTTTTTCTCAGACACCTTCCTGAGATCTAGGGGAAATCCTTTGTTTAAAGGGATGAAGCAACAATTTACTGGCATGTAATATTAATAAGTTGGATATTTATTAATATGGTCAAAAGGGGGGTATATTTCACTTGTATTAAACATGTTCAGTTTAAAATGTATGTAAAGTAAAACCTATTTTTTCCTTTTTTTGTTATTTATTCTTTGCATATTTGGAGTAGGTGAGGATGTATTCCCATGGTGAATGGATAATCCCTTTTTTATGTAAAACTATTACTATGGAATTAGTCCATATGGAAACCATATTCAATTTTAGTAAGATGTACTATTTTGCATTCCTTTCATAACTATTCCACCTCTTTAGCATATTCTTTACCTAAATTTTCATTTTCTTCTTCCCATTACTCTTCATAAGTTTATAGAATTCTCTTACTTGCCTGGGCCTCCAATATGATTCTACAAATACCTCTCCTCAAATTTAGCTTCTATTTTATAGCATCTAAATTTTCAAAAGGAACAGGAAGTAATATTATCTTATTTGTAACATCTGATCCATCTAATTCTCCTATGAGAATTTCTTCAGTATGAGACAATTATAAAAATTTGTCAGTTTCCTCATTTATTCTGATGTACAAAAAATATATAATTAAGTAGATTCTACCTGGAATTCAAAATAACAATTTGTCTTTCTTCAGAAATATTTTAACGCTGAAGCAAAAAAATTAAAATGTCCCACTTGGGTCAGAGGAAAGAAGCAATGGCAGAGCTATTCGAGGAGGTAATGCTGTGTGAAAATTCCATTTAGATACTTGAAACCAAAGGAAATTGGAAAAAGGTATGAGATAGATGCTTGGAAATTAAATAGGTCAAATTTTATGCTTCTTCAACTCACCAACTTTTTAAAGTTAAATTCTAACACACAATCTCTTTGGGTCTTTGAATAGTCCCAATTTTTAAGCTCAGATTCCTATTTTTATCTTTTTCTGAACATATGTGGTAGCTTAGGGGGAGGAGCTGAAATTACTCACCAAAACCTAATCTCTCCTCTCTACCCACTCCTTTATCTTGTTTTTATCTTAAAACTCATGGGGAATTCACAAAATTGCATAGACTGAACTGAAGGAACCAGATAGCCTAAATTTACTCATTTCTGGCTTTTGCATATATGAATCTCGGTAAAAAAACTGTGAATATGAATGTAATCTTTATGTAGGCATTGAAAAATGAAATAGTGAGATCCTTTTACCATAGAAAGAGTTTATAGCCTTTCCTATAGATATTATTCTTCAGAGATCTTGATTGTTTCCTTTATACTGAGGAAAATAATACTTCACACTTTTATGATGTCAACTACAACATACATTTTGTTGAGAATATTGAGGATATGTTAATTTTCTGTTTGTAGAAATGTTAGTTATAGCAGGACGAAGGGATCCTGAATCTTCATAATGAGTATTGAGAAAATCGTAGAATCTTAGAGCCATAAGGGATGTTAGAAATTATCAATTTGAACTGTACCCATGTTACAGATGAGAAGACAGTCCCAGGTTTTGACTTCTCCTAGGCTAAAAAGTTCATTTACAACCATGCTGGAAATAGCAGAACATTGTTATTTCTTTAAGACTATAAGAAAAAAAGTATTATATCCTCAATAAACTACCTAAGAACAATAATTATGGAAATACTACATAATGTTTTTAAAGTCAAGAATATTGTGAATTATAAAAGCAAAGCTCTCAAAGCAATCAAGATAGGGCTTATCTCTCAATTTTCTCTGTCTATGGGACTTGTCACTCTACACTAGAAGGCCATTTGGTTTCTTTTTCTCTCATAAGGCCATATTGACTTTTCAGTATCATATATTCATATCTTAATAAATACTACCATTGTTTTCACAGTATGTGCATTTACCTATACATTCTCCTTTCTCCATCCTAGAAAGTCTTCTCTTATATCAAGGAATATAACAAATATATTTTAAAAGAGAAGAAAAAGTTCACAGCCTGTGGTCATAATGGAGGGAAGTAGAGACTGATATATATTCTTAAGAACAAGCTTGATCATTATAATTTCATAGTAATTAGTGATTTTTTTGATACTTTCATTTAAATTTTCTCTCTTTTCATATATGTGTGCATGTGAGTGTATGTGTATGTAGGTATATGGGTATCTCCAGATTTGCTAGTTTATATTTTTTATCAATTAATTTAATCGGGATCTATGAGCCCTATATGATTAATTGCATTTGAAATGGAATCTTATTCTTACACTAACCTATTCTCTGAAATGGGTGATATCCACATAATCCACCAATATCATATGTACTTCTAAGGGGTATTGGTATATGACTTTACCTTGGTTTCTCTGTCAATGCAACCTGACTATACATGAAAATATTTCATATAGTCATCAACTGATCTCTTTGTTTTCCTTGTTTTCACACTGATTCCCTCATTAATTATTTTATCCGCATTTTCAAGACCAGGTTTATAATAGCCTAAGAGAAGAATCAAAATAACTTGTCTATTTGTTCTATCCCCACCATGGAATTTTTTCCTACCCCCCACCCTGTTAAATGTCTTTCACTAGAGAGCTATTTATCTACAAAAAAAGCATTCCTTTCTACATAAATTACATGATTATTCTTTTCAGAATATTTCATGGTCAAGAAATATGAAATTTTTTATAATATCTCAATTATATATTAGGTAATTTTGGAAATCTCAAACTTTCACCACCACCAAAGGAAAAAGATTATCAACCTCTTGAAACTAATTGAGTTCCTTTTTTTTTTACTTAATCCCATAGTTTGAAAATTGTGATATAGAGTGGTTAAGACCAAGTAGTAATATAACTTTTTAAACTTTTACTTCAAAGGCTTTAGAAATTTGTTCTATATCTAACCAAAACTAATTTATGTCATTGAAATTACATGGAGCTCAAGTATGTTCCTTTTCTTCATTGGGGTTGTTTTGTTTAGTCTGCTGACTTCTCCATAGTGATAATTTCATCCTCTTATGAAGTGTCAACTGCTGTATACTTCTAAGACCATCTTAATTCCTGAATATAATTTTCCTTTCCTCATTTGTAAAGTCCAAGATGTTACCTTATCTTTGTTATTGACTCATTTTATGCTAACAAATAAATTAAATATTCAGGGAGGATTTCTTCACTTGTTTGTAGATGAGAAAAAGGTTTAGATGAATAATGTGGTGAGGTGAAAATAATGCTGGATGTGGAGTCAGAGGATTTCAGTAGTAATACTGTTTTGTCAAATCAGCTATATGTGTAGATCACAAGTACCAGCACTTACCTAATAAAATACTTGGCACAAAATCAAATAGAAATGTGATTTTATTAATTTGAGAGGTCCTCTAATCAATATATCTATGTCTGCCTTTCCTGTGAAACTTTTATTAATATGCTGTAATCATTTCATCATAGGGTATCTACCTAATAAAAAAGAGGCCTTCCTCTATTTTTCTTATTATTTTGAAGATAACCCTGGAGTTTAGTAAATCTTGTGAAGTTTTAAATTTTGAGGGGTAGGAGTTTGACCAAAAGTCAGGAGAGAAGTTTCTTAAACACAAAACGCTTAGTTTATTATTGGGAAAATACAGATAAGAAATAGAAAGGAGGAAAGTGAAAGTAATCTTATAATTGATTATAACTTTACCTAAGATACCAGTCCTCACTAAATTTTTTTCCAGAAAACCCTAAGTCTATCTGCCTTTGAAAGCAAGGCCTTCTGCTGGAACAATCTCCAGACTAACTTTTCTACTCTAATAATTTACCCACTATCTCTCTACATATCTACCCAAGATAATCAATAATCAATAAGGCTGTTAAGGCCTTAAATCCGTTTCTCCGACTCCAACGGTCTCAGGGAGAGTGAGCCACACACTTCTCTCCCCAAAGGACCAAGAGACAAAAAGCCTTTTACTAACTGCCAGTTGTAACTAACTCCCAGCCACACCCTTCTAACTGTCACAAACTGACAGTTTGCACAGCAAGTGGGGCTCTTACTCAGAAATCTTTTTTCCTCTCTTTCCTCTTAAATATAAAAAGGGAGAAATTAATAAAAACCCTCTTAACAGTCTCTAATTGTCATCCCTCACCTTTGTCAACTAAATAGTTCATTCTTTGTTTTCCTAACATCAAATTCCTTGATGATAATTTTTACTCTATTTTTTAAAAATATCTTTGTTGGTTATATGTTGCATGAGGCTTATAGGCACTGTGTAGCTCTCTATCACCCTCAGCATGACACTAATTTTTAGCTCTTTGGAGGTAGATTTATTCCATGCCTCTGCTACATTCCATACCACTGCAATAGTAGAATATTATTAGTGTTTAGTAGATCTTCGAATTGGTGTGAAGCTTTGCAATTTCCCCAAATCATTGAGTCCATTCTCTTCCTTCCTGTTAACTCTGATGATAAGTCAATGTGCATCTGAAAAATCTATTGCAGATATATGCTGTTGGGCAGCTCAATACAGTATCCATTTAAGTACACACTGGATTTGGGGCTATAGATTTCCTTTCTTTACAGTTTGGCTAGAAAATCTGAATTCTTTGTGTGCTTGCAGATAATTTCCACACAGGGTATATAGAATGTTCTACAACTTGGTTTACAGACTAGAGCCAATCACAATTCACAGGAAGAAATCAAAATTATAAATAAGCACATGAGAAAGTGTTCTAAATCTCTAATAATTAGAGAAATTCAAATCAAAACAACTCTGAGGTATCACCTCACACCTAGCAGATTGGCTAAAATGAAAGAAGGAGAGAGCAAGGAATGCTGGAGGGGATGTGACAAAATTGGGACATTAATGCATTGCTGGTGGAGTTGTGAACTGATCCAACCATTCTGGATGGTAATTTGGAATCATGCTCAAAGGGCTATAAAAGACTGCCTGCCCTTTGATCCAGCCATACCATTGTTGGGTTTGTACCCCAAAGAGATCATAGATAAACAGACTTGTACGAAAATAATCATAGCTGCGCTTTTTGTGGTGGCAAAAAACTGGAAAAGGAGGGTATGTCCTTCAATTGGGGAATGGCTGAACAAACTGTGGTATATGCTGGTGATGGAATACTATTGTGCTCAAAGGAATAATAAACTGGAGGAATTCCATGTGAACTGGAAAGACCTCCAGGAACTGATGCAGAGCGAAAGGAGCAGAGCCAGAAGAACATTGTACACAGAGACTGATATACTATGGTAAAATCGAATGTAATGGACTTCTGTACCAGCAGCAATACAATGACCCAGGACAATTCTGAGAGATTTATGGTAAACACGCTACCCACATTCAGAGGAAGGACTACAGAAGAGGAAACATATAAGAAAAACAACTGCTTGAACGCATGGGTTGAGGAGGGCATAATTGGGGATGTAGACTAGAAACTACCACACCAATGCAACTAACAACAATTTGGAAATAGGTCTTGATCAATGACACATGTTAAAACCAGGGGAAATGCACATCGGCCATGGGTGGGGGAAGTGCAGGGGGTGAAGGGGAAAGTAAGAGCATGAATTATGTAACCATGTTAAAAAACGAATATTAATAAATGTTTAAAAAATCTTAAAAAAAAGATTACATAAAAGGCCAAAAAAAAAGAAAAAAAGATCATCTCACCTCACCACTGTATAAATTCGACTTCAATTTGGATCTCCATAACGAAGGTAAATATCTTTGACCAGAATACATGTCCTCCATTTATACCTATTCTGATGTAAAGATTTAGAGGATCATTGAATGGAGGTATTTCTATGGTGATATATTTTAAGGAAATAATTTTGTATTTGTATTGCAGAAACCAACTTGTAAAAATGCATTATATAAGGTAGATAAATCATATTTTGTAATCAATAAATAATAATTATAATATAACAAGATGAAGCACTAGATATTTCTTCATACTGTATCAGGTATTATGAAATTATAGCAGAAGGATTCAATCCAACAGTGGACACGAAAATAAACAGTCGGCTTGACTTGGCCTACAGGTCATAGCTTACTGAACCATTTCAATGATTCTCAAAAAGGAACAATTATCTAGTTAGATGAAATATTGTAGTAATTATTAGCTAAAGCAACATCAAGACAAAATGACACAAGCCAAAAAACAAAAAAGAAAACCAACAAAGTAACAAACAAATTTATGAAATGGTAGTAGAAAATTCAAATCTTAAAACATTCACTTTGTGTGTGTGTGTGTGTGTGTGTGTGTGTGTGTGTGTATCAAAGAAAGAACTGTGTTTCTTTTTCCCCTGATATATCATCTATCTGTTAGGTGAAGGAAGCCAATGACTATGCAGATTCTGCTGGGAAAATACGTATCATCCTCCTCCAAATCTGTAAAAACAAAGAAACAAAAAAAAGTAGAAAAAATATAATAGAATTCATCTGGGAACAGTTTTGTTCAAGCAGAGATTACTTGAAGTAGCAAATAAGACCAATGGATATCAAATTTAGCAGTAGTATGGAAGAAGGATGAAGCATTTCTTTTTGGTGAAGAGTCTGGAGATGGAGAAGTTTAAAAAAAAAAAGGAATAAGGACAAAGGACACATAAAAATAATACAAAATATCTTAAGAAGAAAAATATTTTAAAATTTAAAACAAAAGCAATAACACATAACCAGAATAAATATATAGGTCAATATTTAATGGTTTTTCTTAGTCACTTTTTTAAAAGAAATATTAATATAGTTGGTAATTTTTTTAAAACTTTTACATACTTATAGCATCTTCCTCTCCTTCAGATAACTTGTATATTGATTGGTCTTTCAACATCTTGCAAACTGAGCTACCTTCACCACAGATCTCTTCTATACATACATGTTGTAATCCATCTACATTGGACTTTTTCCCTTAAATGACATTTCTATCTTCTCTATAATCACATTTCGAATGAGACTAAAATATTAGGTGACAAGATTGTTGGTTCTAACATTCATGATGGAAACAATTCTTACTTACAATTAATTTTCTCCTTTTTGTAATCATTCTGTTTCTATTCTTGAATGCCCTTGAAATGACTTTGTTTTCTTGAATATCTTTCAATTTTTTCTCAAAATCGTTTTACCCTTCTCTGCTTCTCTCTGCTACATAAGATGCTGCTGCTTATAATTATTCATCATCCTTCTTCTTAAAATGTTACAAATGAGTTTATATTTTAACTTGTTCTTGCCTTTGGCAGCCATTTCTCAGAAAAGTAAGCCAGATGTTTGCTGACTAACTTACTTCCTAGACTATTTTGGTCTTCTTTTAGAACAATTAATTTTTATTCTTGAAATTTCTATATAAAATTATTCTTCTTGTATTCAATATCACTTCTGCTATCCATTTTCCACTTCTGATATTTATTTACTTGTTTAATAGTTTGGGTTTAGGTTACTGTAATTCATGCCATTTTCCTCATTATCATTCTCCTATTTGTTTTATTTTATTTTTAAGTTTTTACTAATTCTGGTCTTAGCTCTGATGAATTGCTGTTCTTATTTGAACAATTTAATCAAGATAATTAGGATATCGATAACACTTATTTTCTTATAAGTTGCAATATAACTTTTTTATTCCCTATTATGCTGTTTAATGTCTGCACATTTCTAATATCTACTGAAGTTTTATCAGTATTAGCATTCATTTAAAAAAGATTTTATGAAATAGAATCCACACTAACAAACAACTTTTAACCAGCTGTTCTGTGCCAGGCACTATACTAAGCACTAGAGATATAAGGAAAGATCAAAATCGTCCTTTTCCTTATTAAGCTCGTGATCTAATAGAATAGTAGACTATAATTCAATCTGCAAGTCTTTGGCATTTCTCATTTCATCTTCCTGAAGCAGATATATACGTATTACATGTGACTGTTTATGTGTATGAATACATATATTTCTATACATGTATATATACATTATAAAATTTGTATATATTCATACATCTATGCATGCATACATAATTGTCTCCTCACTTATTTTGAATTTATGTCACTGAGCATCTGAGTCTATACTGATTTGAAGGTTCTTAAAAATTTCTTGGCAGTATTTTACTACCTCTTTATTCTTGGCAATTAATAATGGCATATAAACTACAATTGTTTTTATGATATTCTTTTAGTAAAAACATTAATCTTCAACTTTTACATGGAAAACATTCCTAGAAAATGCAGTGGAAGTAAAAAATACAAATGTTGATACATGGAACCAATATGAAAGAGGGAGTTAAGTTCTTGGAAACACAAAAGTCATCTTTCACTATAGATTGCTGAAAAAAAATCTGCGTACAATTCTTAAATAACAAAACATTGATTCAGATACCATGCACTTTCCCTAGCACAATAATCATGAACAACAAATAAAATGTAGCTTACAAAATAAAATTTATGACATAAAAACAATTGTGTTAACAATTCCCTAGGATTCTATGACCTTTTCTTGTAACATCTCAATTTTAAAAATAACATTTATTTCAGATAATGCTATACTTTTATAAACCTTTTTACTTTGGCTGTCCTCTGAAAACAAAGCGAGAGATTCGGGAACTTCAGTTATTGTTGTCAGAAGACATGGAGACTGCTTAGTCTGACATCCCAAATACTTGGAGAGTTCCTTTATAACGATATCGTTAACAAGACTAATGAAGCACCCAGTAGGATACCAGTTACTTCACAAACTTGTGCATATCACATATTATTCTCATGGGTTTTTTTTCCTATTGTAAATAGCTCTGACAGTACACAGTTGTCAATGTGAAAATGGCAATGAAGTCACTAACGAAATCAACTGAACGTTTGACGTCATGAATATTTCGACACCTGCCTATATTTATCATTACTCCTACAAAACTGGAAGAAATATCTTAAAAAAATTTGCTTCTTGTTGTCCTTATAGTTGAACAAGTCCTTTATTCAAAATAGCATCCTCTAGGATTATGCTCTTAATGATTTTACTTACCTATCTACTAAGTGATGGAAAAAGAAATCATATCCAGGGACTTCAACTCATCTAAACTCTTTTTAAAAATAAAATTCACTCTTGACTTCTTACTGTCAGGTAGTCACCCTCCTGAACAATAATCTTTTTAATTTTCTTCTCCTTGATTCTTATATCTGTGTGATGACTCAGTGCACACAACAATCACATTAATACCTCATTCACTCTTTTGCTCTAGAGGTGGCAGGTCTTCCCCTACAATCTTAAATAAGTTAAATAGCTGTCATCATCTATTACTTTCCCCAGTACTAAACTTCTATCCCACATTCATAGGATCATAGAAATTAGCACTAAAAAGGGCTTTTGGGTAAATATAGTCTAACTCTCATTCTGTCAAGGAAATGACTTAGGTACAAAGAGGTGAAATGTTGTCTCTAAGGTCACAAAGACCTAATATTTGAACCAAATGCTTTTACTCTATATTCAGTAGGCTCTTCATTACAGAACAATATTTTTATGCTGTTTGGAGATATACAAGGACATTCTAGAAAGAGATCATATGAATACTTGTATGTCAATGGAGCACATGCCTTTAATTAAGTTGGTAAAGAAAATAAATACTACATAACACATGGCTTTTGTTTATTTACTTTTTGTTGTCAAGAACATTCTGATTATCTTCATTTTTCATTTTTCCCTCTCTACTCTGGATTCAAGAGATTTTTAACAGCATTCCAATTAGCCTCCAAATATACTGAAATAGTATTTATATTTCCCATGTGAACTTTACCCAGGCATAAGTGAGAAAAATTATACCCTCACTTTCTCTCACAGACATGACCAGATTGAAAGCTATAAGATTTTATTTATATATTATATTATATTTTAAAGGATGTAACAAAAAACTTGAATTTTTTGTGAATTTTGTGAATGTATGAGGTAAAAGTAAAATACCTCCATCCCAGGGCAGCCCAATGATGGGAGTTACAAAGTAACATCATATCTAATGGCCTGATGTCCTTTTGCATCCTCCTGCAACATTGCCATGGAGGGAGGAGCTAGTGGGATTTAAAAGGCAAGCGTGAGAAGTTCTTTTTTTTACTTCTGCAATTGAACAGACTGATTTCCTGGGCTGGTGCTTCGCAAGCAGCAGCCAGCATGGAGGGGACCACACAGGGTTGAAACATGAGATCACATCTTACCTTAAATTAGTAAGGCTGAAACCTTCCTATGTCTTTCTTTCTCTCTCTCTCTCATTTTATTAACAAATATAACTCTGGCTAGATCCTTTTTATTTGTTACATAGTAAACTTTTGAACTCTAAAATTATATTATGTACTAATAATGAGATAAATGTATACAATGAAGATACAAGAAAAGGCACTTCCATCCTTTTTTTGTAGAGGTAAGATTGTGGGGATATGACCATGCGTATACTGTCACATTTGATTGATGAATAAAATAGTTTTGATTATTGCTTTTCTTCCCCTTTCACTTTCCTTCCTCTTAAATACTAGTTCTCCTTTATCTTCTTAGACTAAAAGTACAGGAGCTACTCTTGGGCCTAATGTCATTACTTGTGAGAATGGGAACTTTGGCCTGGTCCTTTTCTAACCTTGGCCAATATTTTTCTCCTTGGGCAGCTCTGGGGCTCACTCTCCCTTTCAGGGGCTCACAATATTAGTATTGAACTTAATGTGAACACTGGATTGTATTAATCCACTATAGTTTACAACTCAAGGTCAAGAATTCCAACAGTCTCAGTCTTTCTGATAGGTGCAACAACAGGCATATGCCACCGCTCCCATTATTAAGAGCATATTTCTTTTTAATTGATTGCTTTTATTATTGTTATAAGTTATAGCTTTAAAGAATTATGGAGGGACAAATTCAGAAAAGTTGATAAGAGAGACTGATAAAAAATAAAAATACAATCAGAGAATAGATTAGTAGGAGTTCTAATAAAATTATTTCAATTCAATTCCATGGAATCAAGTAAGTATTTTTTTTTTATTTTTAAGGAATTAGTCTAGAAAATCAGGAGACAAAATCTAATGGAATATAGTAACTGCTCCTAAGGAATACTACCCACAGACAACTAAGAAACTGCCATATAATCAAAGAAAGGAGTAGATGCTAAAAACTAGAGGGAGGTAAGGAAAGATTTCTAAAAATAAACATTTATTTGCCTAAACTCTCCAGACTATTATTCTAAATGTCACATTTTTATAAATATGACTGAAGTATATAACATTCAAATAGTAATTTAAAGTTAATAAAATATTTCACATAAAGTATCAAATTTGATTCTCATAATAGTCTTGTCAATTAGATGTTATAATTATCCTAATCTTAATGTAAGGATTTAAATTAAGAGTTTGACTAAATATATGAGAATTCTAATATGGTGATCACTGATTTAAAGTATTATAACTTAAGTCAAAATGACTTTTAATAGCTTTTATTTACAAAGAGGTGGAAAGAGTAAAAGTAGAGAAGTATAAAAGAGGATAGGGTAGATGTCTAGCCTATCACACTAAATGTGGCTCTGGTGCTTGGCTTAGCCTGGCAGACCTTGTTAACCCTGGACCAGAGGACCTGTTGTTCCACCCACACAGCCTCCTCCAACAGGGGAAAGTCTCTCTGGAGCTAATCTCTCTCCAGAAGCCAGGAAAGGAAAGCTAGCAATTCATTCATGTAAGAAACAGTTCAAGAGCCAATGTCCCAAGTGTCTATGGGATCCACTTCTTGTCCTCTGAAGGTATCAACTTTTATCAAAGGATTCTGTATAAATGGAGATTTTGAACCTTGGACTTTATCCACCATAAGTTCTTAATTTTCCTGAAATTCCCTTTAATCTCTCCTGCATTTCCACATTTACATGTTCATGTATTGTTTTATATTTGGCTGTAACTCCTCCCTCTTTCTCTTTTTAGTTTTGGAGCAGAAACAGGATGGGGAAAGAAGGTAATGGTGGGTCTTTTAAAAATGACTCTTAGGGGTAAATGGGGTAGCTCAGTGTATTGAGAGCCAGGCCTAGAGACTAGAGAAGGGAGGTCCTAGGTTCAAATCTGGCCTCAGACACTTCTGAGCAGTGTGACCCTGGGCAGGTCACTTGACCCCCATTGCCTACCCTTGCCACTCTTTTGTCTCAGAGCCAATACACAGTATTGACTCCAAGATGGAAGGTAAGGGTTTTAAAAAATAAAAATAAAAATGACTCTTAGTATGGCACATGGCCTCATTTTTCTAATGGCTACCAATAAATCCTTTAAAACTCTAATATTTTTAAATCTATTCTTTTATATCCATTTTATTTCTTACAATTCACAAGTTTCTGATTAAAAGGGTAGAGGTCTCCAAGTAAGTGACTTCTGAATTCTCTTACTTGATAACAAAGGGTTAAGTAGTGGTTAAGTAAGTGTTAACTCAAAATAACCAAAGAGAATAAAGAATTCCCTTTCACATTAAATAAAAGTCAATGCAGACCAAAAAAATTTAAATGACTTGGGCATAGTCACACATCTAATAAGTGTCTGAAGTGGGATTTGAAACTAGATCTTTTCACTTTTAAAGGCCATGTTCTAACTCAGGGGTCGACAACGTATGGCTTTCAAGCCATATCTGGCTCTTTTGAGGCCAGATATGGCTCTTTCTGCAGGAGCCATAAAGTCAATATTTTTCAGGCGCTGTTACAGGAGTGCGCATTGTTATAGGAGCTCGCACTGTGAGCACTGTATGGCTCTCACGAAATTACATTTTAAAAAATGTGGCGTTTATGGCTCTCACGGCCAAAATGGTTGCCAACCCCTCTTCTAACTTATCCTGCTTAAGTGGCATATAATGATTGACTATTTCCCACATATACAATATAATAGATGAATATATCATCCTCTAGAAATATCATGAAAGTTCCAAATTAATGGCACTGTAAACTCAACTTCCTCAGGGAAAAACAATTCTTCAACTCTGTTTTGGCAAATGACACATGTTTAACTGGCTGGGTATGTTGGAAACCAAATATTTATAGAGTTGTAGTAAATACAAGCAGGAGATATGAATTAGGGGGAAGTAAGAGATGGATATTTAAATACTAAAAAATTCAAAATTATCTCATATTTTCCCATGTACAGTGATTTGTGCAACCTGCAGGGTTAAAAATGCACTTATTTGCTTGAAGTACTGCAAGAAGTTACAGCCTGAATTATAATCCATTCACAAAGATAAACCAGGTACAACACAGTAGCATGCATCTCTTCACTGATCTTTAATAAAGTTGCTGAATTTCCTGCTCTTTCTACTATACATCTTATTGAGGATTTTCTTTTCTTTCTTTTTTTTAATGCCAAGTTAACCTTGAAAAATGATTGCAGCAATGTTTGGAAAATGTTTTAGAAACATTGTCCATGATCAGAGGAGGAAATAATCTACAAGAAACAGTGTCACACATGATATGAAAGAGAATAGAAAGCACTATTCCCACTCCCTACCTAGAAATGTTGGTGACATATAGGACTGACAGTACCTGAAAGATAACTAATACAAATCTTTTTCCACCAGGAGAGCACAAGAAAGTATCTCTATGAAGTACAAAGAAAGCCATATCTGTCATCCCGAGACAAGGGTTTAAATCCAGAATTGTATAGTATTGAATAATCATATGCAGGTAATTTAAAACTGATCCTCAGTTTTGCTAAACTAAATCTTACTAAATGGCTAAATCACTTCTATAATTTGATTCTCAATCATGAAATGTTCTAAGGCTATAGTTTCAGAAAGCATCCAAATCATATATGATTATTAACTCCAAGAGTGAATAGATTGTATAGATAATTCAAATTACAAAATTTTGCCACATTTTTGGCGTTCAGAATTTTTATATGATTTTTCTATTTAAAATTTAACTTCCTGAGCTACATGTCTTCCCATGAAAAATGAGCATAGCCATTCTGGTTCTTAATCAGGAAGATAAATATTATACTACTAAGGCATTCATTGCATAAAGTGCTTATTTCATGAACCTCATCAAAGGAGAGCAAGTGGTTACTTACAAAAGGTGTTAAATTTTGGCTAGTAACGAGACAGAATGAAGTCAAGTAAATAAGAAAACCCAGAATCAATGGAAGAGACAATCTGCCTAAAATATAATTAAATAATATCTTTTGAACATCCAATATGTCAAGAGTATCATGTGAGACAAGATAAATAGATAATAATTGGCTTTCAGAAAGAAGCCATTTAGTTTGAAATTCAGGTACAAAGCACCAGTTTGTGGAAAATGCAAAGATGAACAAGTCAGTATTTCTGCTCTTAGCATCATAGAATCATAAGTAAACAACTGGAAGGGACACAAGAGATCATTTTAGCACAACTCTTTCACTTTACAGATGAAGAACAAAAATTGAAAGAACCTAAAAAATTTGGCCATACACATAGTAAATGAGAAAGAAAGTATTCAAATTAAGACATTACACTCCATGTAATTTGTTCTTTTGAATATTTCTGGACTAGCTTACAGTCTAAGAATTTAAGTCTCTTTATATTTATATTTATTTTTAATATACTAATCTCCCCCGTAAAAATGTTGTTCTCTTTTGTTCAAATTTCAGGAATGAAAGATTATTTCATCACTTGTATTTGTGACATAAAGAAACCTAAAAATGTTTTAACCTAATAAATAACTTTGTTCAGTTATATTTCGATAAGAGGTTCAGTAGTTTTTTGACATAAAGATGGAATGGGCTTTGAATTTCATGTTGTTCAATATTTTGTTTTGTTTTTCCAGATAAGTAAAACGATTAGTTCACCTTTTCTGGTAATCTCTAAAATGACTTACAGACTTATGATTTTCTCTGTGTGGTTAACTACCATTTGTTTGTGGAACAACATTTGTTTAAGGTAGATAGATAAATCCTCTAAAACAAATCTTAAAGAACTGTCTCAAGTTGGGATAGACATTGAGAATTTAAGTGATTTGTCCATGTTTACATATTAACTATGTGTCACAGGCAGGATTGTGAACCAGGTCTTCCTTATAGATTGACTGTTACCAATAAGCTATGTTCACATTGTTACTTCCATCAAAATTTCTGGGAAATAAATTTAAAATGAGGTATTTAAAATAGTGTTTTGTTTATTTGTTGCCATTATTTCTGTTACAAAGTGGAGTACTAATTTTTGTGTGTGTGTGTGTGTGTGTGTGTGTGTGTGTGTGTGTGTGTGTGTATAAAATGTTTTATCCACTCCCCAGTCTTCAAAGAGAGCAGAAATTCATGTGGGTCACTATATTTTTAATCATTATCAGGGGGGAAAAGGTCAAATGCCACCTCAGAACAACATGCCATGTTTTGTTAGCTTAAATTCAGAAATTCAATACCTTCCCCAAAGATGTCAATTACACTACAGATAAGAAACATCAACCTTTCCCAAAATGGATCCTGTCAAAGGGCACAAATTTCAATCAAATCTAAACTACTACTTTGAGAGAAAGTAGCCAGCAGAAGCAAGGAACTTTTCAAAAAGTGACAGTACACTTCAAGAAAGAAAAAAATACAGAAAAGTATATAAAACGGGCAGTATAAAAGCAGCTGATTTACAAAAGAATATTGGTCAAGGATTTCTGTGTAGACAATAAATGCAAGCCTGTCAATTTGAATATTAACAGTTCCACTCTAGCAGAGGGCACATCAACCTCATTCTCAGGCATCCTTGCTTTAGAATTTTAAGGCCCTTGCATTGACCATAAGCTATTACAGAGAATAAGGTATAGGAATAACTTATTGATTGAACAAAAATGATTTGATGCAAAAACATAAATGTGTTGTTTAGATTATTATAGAGTTTCAGTTTACTTTGTACCATACCATAGTTTGTAACCAACAATCTAGGAAAGAATTCAAAGCTTGATAAAAAAGAAAAGTGGTTTTTTTTCTCCCTTTTTGGAATTACTCAATTGGACACATTATTTAACACAAGTGACTCATTCCTTCTGGCAGAAATGGAACAATTGTTTGTATTTCACAGCTAAGTCATCCTGGTGCAAAAATGAAACCAATGTTGGAAGTCACATGGACTTTCTTGAAGTACAAACATGTTTTTCAGATGGGTACCTTCCATGTGAGTTGTATTTATTGAAAGAAAGGATGATAAGTTTTATTTTAAGCAGAAGACAATAAGTTATCATTAGACAAAGAGTAAAATCAATTATTATCAAATCTACTTACTGAAAGCAGCAGTGTGACCTTGAACATCTAGTCAATTAATTGCAAATTACTTCTGCCATGCCTATGGCCATGATCAAAGACCAACACCAATAAATCTTTTTCTAAAAGCTAACATACCTTTTCAGAGAATTTTAATTTCAATTTGATAAGCATACATTAAACACCTACCATTTACTGAACTCTGTATTAAATACAAAATTTGTGTTAACCATACTACTAGGAAAAAGATGAGTGACGTTCAAAAAATTATACTACAGAGAAGTATATTAAAAATGTGTTAAGCATTGCTATAAGGGGAAAATGGAAATTGATATGAGGGAAAAATGGGAAAATTACCATTAATATGGAAATCAAGGAAGAATTTATGGAGTCAGGAGTGTTTGAATAGACTGGCCATCCATATTTTCCCCTATGAATTTGGAACTTTTTCAGGAGTTTCTAAGGGATAATTCTGTAATTTACAAAAGTGTTAAAAATTCTAGACTCTGGCACTTTCAAAGAAATAGAGGATATGGGCTCTGTAATATCAAGTTTTGCAGCCAGATCCACGTTAAAAGCGAAATATATCTCTTTCCCTTAACTGCCTCAGTTAATGGAGCAACTTTGCTTCCCATTTCTGCCTTCTCAAGATCTTTCTATTGTCCAAGATAGGAACACAGAGAAGGAGGAAGGAATGATCTCTGATCTCCTGTGAGACAAAGCCCAGGAATCAATAACATTCAAGGATGTGGCTACGGACTTTACTCAAGAAGACTGGAGGCAACTGTAAGTAGCACAGAGGAAACTGTACCAGGATGTGATGGTGGAGAACTTTAAAAACTATAACCATGTTGGCAAACATATGGCATGCATGCCAAAAGGGGCTGCTCCCTTTTCTCTCTCACGCACAGCTGAGGACATTTCTCACATGAACCACCCCTCTGCCCAGCAGCCGAAATGGGATTGCTTCCTCCCTCCCCTGTCTAGGGTAAGGGTGGGGGCAGGACTCAGGTTTGGGTACTCTGTCTCTAAACAGTTTGCATCACTGAACTGCAAGAACCTGGTCTCCTTGGATTTTTTAAGTAGATGTGATATCCTATCTGGAATGAGGAAGAAGACCATGGATATCAGAGACAGAAGTCCTATAAAACATTTTTTCAAATTCTCTTATTCTGAAAACAAGGTGTTAAAACTTGGAGTGAAAACTTGGACAGGATGCGAAAGCAACTCTTTTCTCAGTCAACTCATCAAAGAAGATAATGAGAATGATCCCTTTACAAACAAATTGGAAGATGTATGGGTACCCGATGCCAAATCAGAGAAGCAGAAGGACCAGTGGAACAGATAGTCTAAGGAAGTAACAATAATTCACCAAAAAAAAATACATTTGAGAGGAAGAAAAAAGTTAAATGACTCTTTTAGAATCTTTAGCTAGCTATTTAACCTGTCTTTTATGGAAATTTAATATTAATCTGTACTTCTTTTTGGTACTCCAAAACAACCTTTTTGATTTTAAAGGAAAAGAAAAAAGTTTGATTTTAAGACTAAGGCTACTAACCTGTTTCTTACCCCTTACTGAAGCAGGGTAAAGGCAAGTTCTTAGTTCATCTATAAACAAGCCTCTTGGATAGTGAAGCAACTAAGTAAGATAAGTTAAAATAGGCAGAGAAAAGTAGACATTTGCTCTGAGTACAGTCTAAATGTGAAGTGGGGTTAAGGTGGTAGAGAAGACTAGCCTCTTGCTTAGACTGAGGCCAGAGTCCTCCAATCAAAGAAGTTTGGGGAAGGGATATCACAAAGACCATAAGTTGAAGTCGGAGGAGGAATTAGGAATTCTTTCATTGGAATCCAAGACCAAAGGCAGTATGGGTTCTGAATCTTGTGAGGAGATGGCTAAGAGAACAGCCAGGCACAATTTCTCTGGCTCACTTTTTTATTTAATAAATAATCATAAAAGGGGCAGCTGGGTAGTTCAGTGGATTGAGAGTCAGGCCTAGAGATGGGAGGTCCTAGGTTAAAATCTGGCCTCAGACACTTCCCAGCCTTGTGACCCTGGGCAAGTCACTTGACCCCCATTACCTAGCCCTTACCACTCTTCTGCCTTGGAGCCAATACACAATATTGACTCCAAGGTGGAAGGTAAGGGTTTAAAAAACAAGCAAATAAATGAATAACCATAAATTAAGATACCATCTCCAGAAAATTTTAATCATAACATTTTCCTCTTCCAAAATTTTGGATGACCTGGTACTACATTTTGTTCTTAGCTTATTAAAATTTGTGCTAGAGTACCACTCAGTTTCTCACCTGTTGTTTAGTCATTTTTCAGTCGTTTGACTCTTTGACCCCTTTTAATGTTTTCTTGGAGTGGTTTGCCATTTCCTTTTCTAGCTCATTTTAGTGATGGAGGAAATTGAAGCAAAGAGGGTTAAGTGACTACTCCAGGGTAACATAGTTATTATGTGTCTAGTAAGGCCAGATTTTAAGTCAAGAAGAAGACTGTTCCTGACTCCAGGTGTGGCATCTATCCACTGCAACATTTAAGCTTCCTGATTTTTGGACTACTCTAAATAGCTTTCTGGTGGTACTTTCCATCTTTTTTATTCCTTGTTAGTATTTGTAAGTCAATAAGAAGAGGGATTTTCCCTGCTGACTAGCAACCCAGGTTCTTTCTCAAATCCTTGTCTCCCAGACTTTTCTCAGATAGATATGATTAGCCTCAGTCTGCAGAATTTTTATACTAGAACCTCTCCATGTCTTGCATTGACCTTGATCACTGTAGTCTTGTTTTATTATTTTTATTTATTATTACTGTTAAGGATACTGGAAAAGGTGTGGCAGGATATTCAACCAAGATTGATAACAAATGCCTTGGAAATTACTCTCCAAACTTTTTTCCTGAAAAAAATTATAATCATGTGGCTAGTTACAAACTGTGTTGATTATGATGATGGAAGAAGGATTTTGATAAGTATTATAGAACAGGTATGGCTGGACATTTTCTCATGTGGAAAGAAGCTAGACTGAAGGAATCTGAAAAGAGTGAATAAAGATTTGAGGGAAAATTCATGATATTTTTATAAAAGAGTTAAAATGTAGAAATTGAATGTAATGTCCAAATATTGAATATTCCAAACAGAAACTGATTCCTGAGTGGAAAATTATTTTAAGGACCTTGGGAACTGGTACTCCACTGTATTCTAAATTTTGAAAATGGACATGGACACAGCTAATAAGTCAAAATGCAAGTATGATTTCCTACTACTGAAAGACAAAAATAGTGAATGTGGATTTTCTACATTAGCTTGTGGTCAAGGCTTGGAGTGATGATGTAGCTTCATCCTCAGAGAGCACATGAGATTGTAGGGAACACCTGAGATACCTGACACTTAAAATGACTGAAATCAACAAGGATCCATACTTTATGAAGTATCATTTGAGTTCTTTTGAATGCAAATTCTTGACACTTCAAAACAATGAGGGAAGGTAATTGGGAAGCTAATACCCAGTTGGTAGAGCTGTGAAGTGATAAAATCATGAAGAACAATTTGGAATCATGCCACAAAGGTCCATACAACTGTGCATTATCTTTGACCCAGCAATATCACTCCTGGGCCTGCATCCCAAAGAGAACAAAGATAGGGGAAATGACCTATTTATACAAAAAAATAGTTACTCTTTGTGGAAGAAAAGAACTAAACTTAAAGAGTATCCATGAATTAGGGAATGATGAATAAGTTGTGGTAATGAAATACTATCATGCAATGAGAAATGACAAACAAGATAGTCACATGCACACATACATACACATACAGAAAAACTTGGGAAGACTTAGATGAAGTGATGCAAAGTGAAATGAGCAAAACCAGGAAAATACTATAACCAGTAACTACAATAATATGACTAGCAATTGTGAATGACAACTACTATCAGCAATGCAAGGATCCTGGACACTTTCAGAAGACTCATGAAGAAAAGAATCTATCTACCACTTTAGAAGGAACTGATGGAGTCTGAATGCAGATTGAAGCATAACATTATTCACTTAATTTTCTCTTTGAATTTTTTCTAGTGTAATATGTGTCTTCTTTCATAGAATAATGAACTGTAAATATGTATCGTATTATAACACATGCAAATATATATATGTACATATATATGTATATGACCTATATCATAATACCTGCCATCTTGGGGAGTGGGGAGGTATGGGAGAAAGAGGAAAAACATGGATCTCAAAATATTAGAAACTAATCACAAAAATGATATCAACAAGTAACCTGGAAAAAATAAATGATGAAAGGAACTTCATGTATACTCAAAGGGAAAAATAAGCATAAAAATTATTTCACTTAGAGAAGAGAAAAAGAGACCAAGGATAGCTTAGCCAGAACCAGAGAAAGTCAAATTGTTAAGTAAAAAAAGTTTGTGAAAAATGGTCATCTAGGTTACAAAGTAACTAAGCAAAAGAACACAAAAACAGGTCAGCTGAGCCTTCTCTTCCATATTGACAATTCTGAGATTGATTAGAACATCATCATATGCCATGCCGCTGGTTCACATCTTTGCATAAGCATAGGCTTGAACCACAAGACAGCTGCTGGCAGTATCTTTATAGTGGCATTTAATCCTTTATGGGACAATTGCTTTCAAAGTAAAGAGTTTGAGAAGGTAGAATGGAAGTTTTTGACATTTTTTTTCCCTCCAGTTATTTTTAAAATAGAGAAGACTCCTGTTCCATTAGCCTTCCTTTTCAGGCCTCCTAGAATGAAGTGGCACCCATCTCTACTGATGAATCATTTTCGTCCTCAAGCTCTTCTGCCAGGGTCTTTGCCACCATCACAGCTCCAGATGACTTGACTCTGCAAACCTGTACCGTCCAATGGACCTACCCCTTGGACTTACCTAGTTTTCCTCATATGATCCTTTCTGAAATTAGAGTTCTTCTACCTCTTAGTTGCCAGTATATGCTTCAGTTTCCAGAGATTGCCATTTACTTTCCAGAGATCATTCCTTAGATCTTGGTATACATCTTTAGGCTCTAGGAGTTCACCCTCACCCTCCAGAAGCATATCCTTAAGCACCTAGAGTTTATCCCAAACTCCAGAGATACAACCACAAGCAAGTGTGGTCCAACCTCAGGTTCCTAGGATTCATCCTCAAACTCTAGGGAAACACCAAAGTCCCTTGTGCATACCACTGAAACCCAGAAATAAGTCCCCTAAAACCTATGCCTTTACTGTTGATGCCCCGCTTTTCCCTCAGAATTACCTTAAACATTCCTTTTCCTCCATCAGCCTATTTAAAAGTTTTCCCTTCTCCCTTAACAAAGTGATTTTTCTTCATATTGCCTCATTTTCCAAAGACTAAACTTTTTATTCTTTTGGAGGGGCTTTAAACTCTAACCTCAAAGTCAATGAAAGACTAAATAAGTTTTTACTTTGTTAACATTGAATAAAAACATAGAATTATAAGAATCAACAAGTTTTTAATGTTTTCTTAGGCTAATTTGGGAATACACGTGTATACCTGTGTGTGTGTGTGTGTGTGTGTGTGTGTGTGTATTTTAGGGGACATATATGTGATTCTGAATGATATTGATCTACATAGCACATTGTGCACAAAAAACTTCTGCCAGGGGTTTTTAATCTTATAAAATAATGAAAAATGAGTTAGCTCAAAGCTGAACTTGGAGAAGAAAGAAGGCTGTATTTTCTTCAGGAAAATGCAAAGCTCTACAATCTGCCAAGCTTTCCATGAAGGCAAAAACCCATTTTCTTAATAACTATATTCTACATATGTTTGCATATGGGACTGAAAAACAGAATATAACTGCATCTGAAGAATTTTTTAACAGAGCATTAATTATAAGACACAGCAGAGATGAAACACTGGCTTGAACAAGCTACAACATGTAACAAATTAAGAACTACAAAAGACAAGATTAAAATATTTCAATAGAGATTTAGATAATAGAAGAAGAAGATGGACTGGCCACATGGTGAATTCAAGGAAAATAAGTACAAATAATGTTCCACTGATACTCTTGCAATATAAGGAGAAAAAGAAGACCTTTAGCGCAATGGGATTATCATTCAGTTCAACCTTGGCATGCAATCGTTGGAGTACATGGACAAAAATCTCTCAGATAGGAAAAACATAGATGGTTTTTGACCTTTATCATTGTAAGAAATTCTAAATGGATTAGGTCATTGAACCTTTTGAGTATGTAATAATGCTACCTTTTTTCAAGCATACACATTCACGTCCATATACCTGTCCCAATACACATATGATACACATCAGGTTTCACAAAATAATCAGCTAAAATAATTGAAGATTCCAGGAGTGGGGAGGGAAAATAAGAGAGTGACAATAAGAATAATGTAACATGGGAAAAAATAAAAATAAAAAATGAATAACTATAGTCCATTTCATAAATATATAATAAACATGCATTGTATTCAGTTGTACTGAATTGAAAAAATAAATAAAAAATAAAATAAGGTAGATTATAGTGAAAAAAAGAATCTAAGGCACTTCAATATATGCAATTCACCTTCATAGACATTGGAAAATACATAATGGGGGGATCCTTACTTTTTAGATTTTAGTCTTCCCATGTTTTATGGGATGCATCTTTCAAGGCAGCATATCTTTCTAAATTAATGGGACCTAACTGAGTGCTTGATTACATTTGTTCACTCAAAATTTCAAATGGACATCTAATACTTTTGTGGGTCATTTATTTTTAAAAGATGCTTTAAAGTCTGCTTAATATATTACCAAAATGATGTTGAAAAAACAACAATTATGGTACTTTTAATTTACACATAAAGATTATTTCAAGTTTCTATGATTGATGTTAAAATGCAGCCAGAAGCAATACAACACTCCATGTTCATGTCATAAATCAATAAATCAAATTAATAAATATTTGTTAATCACCTACAATGTACCAGGTAGGATACTAAAGGTTTGGGTTATAAAAAGAAGCAAAAAGTTCTTGCCTTCAATTAGCTTATAATTAAATGGTTTAATCAATAGAAAAATATAAACCAAAAAAAGCTATATGTAGGATTAAAAGTAAGTAATTAATAGAGGGAAGGCAAATAATTAAGAGGGTTTAGAGAAACTTTCTAATAAAAAAAATTTTAGTTGGTAGTTTTGGATGTCAATTATGATGACAAATCATGCCCAGCTCAAAGTAAGATACCTTGATGGATACCTGTTTCACATTTCACTTCAAATATATATAAATATATACATATATGCATTTAATGTATTATCAGTTGGAAAAATTAATTTTATTAGTTTGGTTACATTAAGTGAATTGAGCTCTGTTTTTTTAAATTATTCACACATTTCTTCAGGACTTATATTCAAAAATATATAATCATAATCATTCTTCTATACACACCTAAGATGGTTTTTCTTTATGTCCCACCTTTCAGAGTACTCTACCATCAGTTCATGACTCCAAAATATAATATTAAATTCATTAATTTAAGATTAACTTGAGAAAATGTAATTTAGTCATTGTCTGACACAAGTGTAGCATGTTTCAGACAATGGATATGTGTTAGACAGTGAATACCTTACTTTTTGTTCTTAAGCTACTTCCAAAATCAGATATGAAGTAATTTTTGATGTTACTATTAATGCAACTCTGTGATCTATTACCCTTGGATGAAATTAACTCCGAAATAATAAATGTCTTCATGTTCAAAAATCCCTTAAATGAAACGTCTCTTTGCTCCATGAGTTTTGGATGGCCTTCGCAAAGAAGAAATATAGTATGATTAGGGTCTTCTGTTTGGTTTAATGTTGTCAGATTCTCTCTGGCCTCATGATCTTGTTCCTTACTTTTCTTACTGATTTTCAACTCTCAGAGTACTATGCAATTGAATAGTTAATACCTGCTCTATAAAAAAACCTATCTGATTCTTTGCTAAAAATCCATTGCCTTTCCAGGGAGTGAAGCTCAGCCCTCAGAGGATGTCTTGTAATCAATTAAATTATTTTTGTCATAAGAGTATTCGGAAATCTATGGTCTTCCTTGATTTGCCTGGTGACTCTAGTTTGTGGTAGGTTTTTAGGTAATGTTTTCATTATCTTCTTCAAAGTATTTATCAGCCTTAGATATTTATTCCCTTCTCTTTGACATTTATCATTTTAATTAATTTATTATAATAATAACTAGAATTTAAGTAGTGATTTAAATTTAAAAAATTCTTTATTATCCCCTTTGATTGTCACAACTCCACCAAGAAACTGTCTTTATAATTTTCATTTTGTATGTTAGGAAACTGAGGCAGAGGTTAAATAACTGGCTCAGAGGGATATAGAGAATTAGCATCTGATACTGAAGATGAACTCCAATCTTCTTCATTGACTTGCCCTTTTTTAAAATGGCTTTATTACTTCATTATTTTCTGGTGTAACTTATGGGAATCATTTTTTTAAAATGGAAATAAGATCATTATGATTCCTTTTCACTTGAGAAAACCAAAGTCCAGAAGAATGGAATGATTTACCTGAAACCATGGGGATAGTATGCAATTTAAGAAATAGTCTTTGAGGCCAGGTGTTCTGCCTCTAAATCCCTTGTTACTAATATTTGTGCACTAAAATAAATGTTTCTTACAATTCTTTTGTTTAAGTGTTGACTTGAACCTTAATACATTGATTGATTTTTCTCTTCTGATGTTTGTGACAATGGCAAGCCTAGATACTCTGGCCTTACTTTGTCCACTGGCTATTTTTATCCCTATTAGGGAAGCTGATCAGAGAACAGGGTAGGTGGCTAGAACAAGTTAAAAAAAAAAGAGAGAAGTAAATCGTACAGGAAATCATGCTTGGTTCAGAGAACCCATTTAGGAGGAAAAAGTAACCTGACAAAAACAGAGAACAGGCACCCTGAAATTGCCATCCTAAACCTTGAGTGAAACCAAGAGGAAATGGAGATTCATCCCATTTAAATTAGAAGTAGGAAAAAAAGAATATTGTGGAAAATGGCCAACTTTACAAAAATGTTATGAGAAGTACTTTACAAATTAATGCAACCCTCCATGTTGCAACAAATAATGTAGGCTAAATAAGCCAAGGGAAAAGCAATTAACCTTCCTCCAATTGGCCTTTTAAATACACTAGTGAGTCCACTGAGTATCCGAGAGGGCTTTGTGGCAATTATTAATGGACTTTAATTTTTTTTACATGGAACCAGGTCCCCAAGCAATTTGAAATCTGCTCTAATTTATCACAATAAACATGGAAGGTGTTTCAGACTCTTGGCAACAGTGGAAAACCACACACCCTTTTCACAAAAATCATTAAGATGAGATAAAATCTGTGAGTTTTACTGATCTTCTTCAGGTTTCTCTCATCTACCATAGCCCAAATTCCCAAGGTGCATCTACTTTCTCATCAGACCAGTGTGAACAATTTCCAAAAGGGCAGAAGTTTCCTTCCTTAATTAAGTGTTTCTAGAAGAAGGACTTAGGGAATGGTTGAAGTGTATAGTAAGTCAAAAAAGGAGCAAGATGATGTGAGAGTTGATGTGTATCAGGTGTGTTTTGACTTCCAAGGATTAAAGAAAATCCTGAGAGAATGAAACAACATCAAATATTTGAGATAACAAAGTTGAAAACATATCAAGTCAAAAAAGGACAATATTCAATAATGTCAGACAATTTTTTAAAAGTTTCTTCACAAAGATGAGAGTGAATAAGAACAAATATAGGTGCTACTAAGATAGGTAGATACTTTAAATTTAAAGGCTTATTTTCCCCTTATTTAAATTATATTGGTTTTTTTCTAGATTGCATGTAGATACAATTTTAATAATCATTTTCTGACTTTTACAATCCCTATTTTCTTTCTCTCTTCCTCTCCCCCATCCCCAAGATGACCAGTAATGTGATATAGGCTATACATGTGCTATCCTGTTCATCATATTTTGAAAGAAGATGTAAAAATGTAATTTATAAGGAAAAAAACTCATGAGGGAAATAAAGTGAAAGATGGTGTGATTCAACATGCAGTCAGACTCCATCAATTTTTTTTCTATAATGGTAGATA
Source organism: Gracilinanus agilis (assembly GCF_016433145.1). Classification (NCBI taxonomy): domain Eukaryota; kingdom Metazoa; phylum Chordata; class Mammalia; order Didelphimorphia; family Didelphidae; genus Gracilinanus; species Gracilinanus agilis. Next base: position 188,568,101 of record NC_058131.1, on the reverse strand, counting down.
ACCTTTTTCATCATGTACTCTCAAATATTTTTAGTTTGGATTCAATTTAATTCAGCAATGTCTTTTGAAAACTCACTATAGTCAATGTCAGGCCCTTGAAGTCATGAGAACTGGACATAAAAGGGAGTGTCTTTAAATAAGGTCAAAACCTTCATTGAGTATACAGTCTAATAGGTTTGATCTATGCTTTAAATTTAAAGATGTTGACAACTACTGGTTATTAAAGCAAAGAGGTGATTATATAAGAATCATAAAACATAATGTCTTAGAATATCTTAGAAATTACTTAAATGTTTGAATATAACAGAAAGAAATCTAATGTTAAGCATTGAAAGCAAATTAGATTTTAAATCAGAAGAACTGGGTTCAAATACTGACTATCATTAATATTCTCAGCACCATGCTTAACTTTTCTGGTCTTCAGCTTTTTTATGTATAAAACTAGGTTTTGAATTAGGTAATCTAGGGCCCTTCCATCTCTAAGTCTATAATATTTTAAAATGATTTTCCAAGGTTACAGAAATATTAAATAACACATCCAAATTTATACTCATTTTTTTCTAAACCAACGTTATTCCAATAACACTATGATGCTTCCCCTTCAGTTCTTCAGGTAATTATTAGCCCTGTACAGGAATTCTTGTCCTCAGTATTGTTAAGTGATGCTTTTTTATCTATACTGTTACATGCCTGGATGGGGAATATTCCATAAAATAAATAACAAATGATTTGGGTCAGTAGATATAACTGATTTTGGGGTTACTAGTGTTGGCCACATTGAGTTAAGTCAATATGAAATAATGGGATTTGTGGTCTTGTGACTTAGGTTCATAATGTTAGTCTTATATTGGACTCTTTTCTCTACTTCCCAAGGAGTCAAACAGGTAGGAAAATGTATAGAATGTTACATCTGATATTAGGAAGGTGGGAATTGAAATCTGGACTGTCATTTGCTAGACTTGTAAGCCTGGAGAAACTACTGATCTGTTTGTCTCAACTTCAGCAACTGTAAAAATGGAGGAAATACCATCACCTACTTCACAATGTTGTCAAAATAATCAAATTAGATATTTGCAATGTGCTTAACATAGTATGTGGTAGAAAGTAAGTGCTATATAAATATTTTCCTTTCTCCCCAGTGAGGAAATTAATATTGAATTGTATTATTTATTAGTATTATTTCAATGTGAAATAATTTCCCCAAGCCCCTTAGTCTCCCAAGGTTTACCTCCTCTTTCACAATATCCAGCAGTAGGGACTGAAGAAAACAACTTCTAAAAACTAAAACAGGCTAATGGAAATGGAGGCAAAAAACAAACAAACAAACAAAAAAAACCCTAAAGAAAAAAGTTTCTTAAAGAGAATTGGCCAAATCAAAAGGAAGCACAAAAATTTAAAGAAGAAAATGATTAGACATTAGAATTGGACAAATGGAAGCTGATGACTCCATTATAGTCAGAAAACAATGGCATCAAATCAAAAGAATAAAAAAAGTATTAGAAAATCTGAAATACCTCAATAAAAAACCAACTGAATTGGAAAAGAAATCCAGGTGAGCTAATCTAAGAATTAGTGGAATGACTAAAAACCATTATCAAAAAAGATATCAGACATCAAACCACAGGAAATCATTAGGGAAAAGCAACCTGATATCCTCAAATAAAGGGAGAAAATAGAAATGGAAGGAATCCACTAATCACCTCCTGAAAGAGATATCACAAAATAAAACACTCCTAGGCTATTATAGTCAAATTTCAAAACAACCAGGTAAAGAAAAAATTACTGCAATCAGCTAGAAGGAAACCACTAAAATATATAAAGCCATAGTCAGGATTACACAAGACCTAACAGCTTCTACACTAAAGGACTAGAAGGTATGGAATATAATATTGTTAATGGGAAGGGTCTAGGATTATAACCAAGAATCAAACACTTATAGAAACTGAGCATAATCCTCCAGGGGGAAAAAGTGATGTTTATGAAACAGATGACTTCTAGACATGCTTAACAAAAAGAAATAAAGCTGAAATAAAAATTCAACAAGCAGATTTGGCACTGATAACATGCATAAAAAGATAAACAAAAAAGTGAAGACAAGTGTTTCTCTAAGTTTAAATCTAAATTGACTAATTCCTATGTGAGAAGATAATAATTAAGATACTAAAGATATCTCTTATGTTTGAGATGCTTAAAGTTCTCAAGATACTTATGGTCCTTAGGATATTTAAGAATATTATCACTATTGGGAATCACTATTGGGAAGTGAGAAGGAATATATTTAGAAAGAAAGGAATTTAGCTTCTGGCAGCCAAGATAGCAGAGTAAGAAATGTTCTGAGCTCATCCAATCGACTCCCAAATAACCACAAAAGAATAAAAAGCCTCAATACAAATTTTGCAACAACATGACTGAGAAGAAAGAGGAAAGCAGAGTTTCAGGGGTGAACTTGAAATCTAGAGACCCCAAATTTAGTCAGCTTGAAAGCTGGAGACCCCGTTTGTCCCTGTTCCCATGAGAATACTCCCCAAGGAAAGTTTCAAAGTTAGCTATTTCAGATTTAATAATGGACCTTAAGGTACTTAATGGCCCTAGTAAGGTGGAGTAAATAGATCTAAATCAAATGCTAGGTACTCTTTTAGTCTTTGAAGTTTCTCCCATGGTATCAAAGTCCATTCCTAGGCACCTCAGCCCTTGTCTGGATGTTTCCCTTTACTATCCATTATAAATAGACCACACCCTGCTGCCCTAGCCTTGGACCATGATCTCTTTCCCAAGGGTGCATTTCATAATGCAATAAAAATTATGTTCAACAAAAGACCTCAGAAAGATTAAATAAATATTAATAGGAAATTGAATAATCTTATCCTAAAAGAATGAGAGGGGGAAAGAACAAATCATAGAAACAATTAACAATTTCATTAAAGAGAATTCCAATGAGGCTATGTGAAAAAATGTATGAAATGCAGCACAAAGCTGTATAATTAGGGGGGACACTTACATCACCAAATGCTTACATCAAGAAAATATAGAAAGAGCAGATCAATTAACTGGCATGCGACTAATACAGAAAGAACAACAAAATAAATAAAATTCCCAATTAGACACAAAATTGGAAATACTGAAAATCAAAAGAGAGATTAATAAAACTAAAACTAAGAAGGCTGTTGAACTAATAATATGATGAGAAAGTGTTTCTGTGGAAAAAATTGATGGAAATATGTAAACCATGGGTTAATTTTATTTTTAAAAATTAAACAAAGTTACCAGTGTAAGAATAAAAAGGGGAAATTACAACCAATGAAGAAGAAATTAAAATAGCTGTGAATTGTTTTGCTCCACTTGATGTCAATAAATTTGAAAATCTAAGTAAAATAGATGAATATTTACAAGTATAGAAACCACCCATATTAACAGAAGAGGAAAGAGAATACTTAAAAAATCATATCTCAGAAAAAAAAAACAATTGGAAGAAAGCATTACTATATTCCCTAAGAAAAAATCTCTAGTCCAGATGAATTCACAAATGAATTCTAACAAACATTCAAAAAAAAAAAAAAGAAACAATTAACTCCAATACTATATAAAGTAGAAAAAAAATAGGCAAAGCAGAAATTCTTCCAAACTCCTTTTATGACACAATATGGTGTTGATTACTAAATCATGAAAAGGGGAAAAAAATTACAGGAAGAGAAAACTAGAAACCAATGTTTCTAAGTATTAATGATAATTTGAATCAAATACTAGCAAGGAGATTATAGCATTATATCACAAGAATCATATATCATGTCTAGTGTAATGAATGGGTCAAGGGCCTCAGTGCTAGTAATAAGGCTTGAAGGAGGAAGGTGCTAGTTGTAAAGGATGGAATGAGCTATACCCCAGCTGGGCTTGAAACTTGTTATAAATGTCTCAAGGATCCAACCCAGGTAAATGATTGTCAAGTGAAACCCTCACTGCTAGACACCAGTCTCCTTTAAGATACCAGCCCCTTCCGGGGGCAGCTGGGTAGCTCAGTGGAGTGAGAGTCAGGCCTAGAGACAGGAGGTCGTAGGTTCAAACCCGGCCTCAGCCACTTCCCAGCTGTGTGACCCTGGGCAAGTCACTAGACTCCCATTGCCCACCCTTACCACTCTTCCACCTATGAGACAATACACTGAAAGTACAAGGGTTTAAAAAAAAAAAGATACCAGCCCCTTTGTGCTGAGGAATTCACTTATTGGTGATTTGCAGGCTAACAGGAAGTGGATGTTGAACTTCCTGCCCTTTAGCAATGGAGTTTATTCCTGCTGAAACTGCTTAGAACCCTTCCTATTGCCTGTCCCTGCTTGGCCTTAGATGGTAGGCAAATGACCACAGAGTTTTCAAGGTTAAGGCTAAGGGGTTTATTGATAACAGAGTAATGGGAACAAGGCAGTGGAAAGAGGGTTAGGAAGTACTGAGATCTAAGGGTGAAAGGTTTATCTGACTCAGGTCGCTAACCGGTCTTGTCTGGATGGTCTTCCACTGACAGAGGGCAGAGAGCCCTGGGTCAGAGTATTGTGATCTCTGGATAATAAATAAAGTTGATCTTTGACTAAAGGTTTGCCAGTGGTGCTGATAGTATTGATAAGTTGTTCTGCAGGATTGGTTTAACTCTATCCTAGGCATAAGCTACCCACATTCTCACTCCCACCACCCAGGGCCCCAGGGGGTAAGGGATAAGTGAGTGATCAGGGGAGAAGTCAGGGAAGAACAGAACCCAGCCCTGGGTCTCCAGGGCTTTATATACCCTTGGCTCAACTGGCAGTTGGTGTTTGCCCTTTGGCTCATGCCACCTTCAACATTCTATCCAGGGCAACCGACAGGTTGCCCCAAGCCAACATGGCAAAGTTAATAATCCTATATTACACCAGGTGAGTTTTACATCAGAAATTCAGGAATGGTTTACTATTAGGAAAAACTACCAGCATAAGTGACCATATCAATTACAAAACCAAGAGAAAACATGTGATTACCTTCAAAGATGAAGGAAAAGCTTTTGTAAAAAGACAACAGGGGCAGCTAGGAGGTTCAGTAGATAACCAGGTATAGATGGGAAGTATTAGACTCAAATATATGATTTCAGACACTTCCTAGCTATATGACTCTAGACAAGTCACTTAATGTCAATTGACTACTTTGGACCATTCATCTGCATTGGCACTAATATTTAGCATCAACTCTAAGGTAAAAGGTAAGGGTTTTAAAAAAAGATAACATCCATTCCTTAAAAAAAAAATAGAAAACACCATTGGAGTAAATACTTTCTTGAAAGTGATAAATGGCATCTATCTAAAATCATTAGCCAGCAATATCTGTAACAGGAATAATCTAGAACCCTTGCCAATTATCAAGGGTGATGGAAGGATGATCATTATCAAAGCTACTACTTAATATTGTACTAGAAATGCTAGCTACAATGAAAACAGAAGAAAATGAAAGTGAAGGAATGAGACTAGGCAAAGAGAAAACAAAGTTATCACTCTTTGCAGAACAAATACTGGTATATACAGAGAAGCCCAGAGAATCAACCAACGACATTATCAATTAGTTAACAATTTTAGAAATTAATAACTTTAGAAAAGTTACAGGATTTAAAATCCACAAGAATCATCAGCATTTCTATTTACCACCAACCTAGCCCAGCAAGGAGACAGAAAGAGAAAGTATATTTAAAATAACTCTAGACATGGTAAGTTCCCTAGGGATCTAGCTACTACAATGAACTCAGCAACTATAAGAACACAATTATAAAACACTTTTCACACAAATAAAATCAGATTTTAACAATTGGAAAAACATTAAATGTTCATTGCTAGGCCTAGCCAATATAATAAAAATAACAAATCTACCTAAATTAATTTTACCTATTCATTGCCAAAACAAACCACCCCAAAATTATTTAATGGGCCTAAAAATATAACAAAATAAAATCCAGAAGGACAAAAGGTCAATAACATGTAGAGATTTAATGAAAAAAAATGAAGGATGGTTGTCAAGTTGTACCATATTTCAAACTGTATTAAAAAGTAATCATCAAAACAATATGAGGGCAGCTGGGTAGCTCAGTGGATTGAAAGCCAGGCCTAGAGACGGGAGGTCCTGGGTTCAGATCCGGCCTTAGACACTACCCAGCTGTGTGACCCTGGGCAAGTCACTTGACCCCCATTGCCCACCCTTACCAATCTTCCACCTATGAGACAATACACAGAAGTTAAGGGTTTAAAAAAAAACACAATATGATATTGGTTAAGACATAGAGTATTGGATCAATGGAATAGTTTAATAAATGACCATACTAAGCTCATATTCAATAAACCAGAAGATTTATACTTTTGTGTGAAGAACTTACTATTTGACAATAACTATTTGGAAAATTGCCAAACAGTATGGCAGAAACTAGGCAGAAACCAACATCTGCCATCATATGCCAAAAAAAGGTCAAAATAAATACTAGATTTATAAAGGTTAATACCATACATAAATCAGGGAACAGAATTTATAACCAAACAAGACTTAGAAAACTGTGAGAATTTTGATTATATTCCATTGAAAAAGTTTTGTACAAAAAAAAGCAATGCAACCCAACTTAAAAGGGAAACAAAAGACTAGGAAGAAATTACAGTAAGAATCTCTGGGAAATATCTCATTTCTGAACTATGATTCAAATGCATAAGAATACAAAGCATTCATTAATTGATAAATGGTCAAAGCATATAAACAGGCAGTTCTCAGAGAAATTATAATTATTTATAGTTATATGAAAAAATGCTCCAAATCACTATTGATTAGAGAAATGCATATTATTACAACTCTAGATACTACCTCATACCTAATCAGATTGACTGATATGAACAAAAAGGAATATGATAAATGGTGGAAGGAATGTGACTTAATTGGGACACTAATGTATACTGTCTGTAGAACTGTGAACTAATACAACTTTTCTGGAGAACAATCTGGAAACATATCCAAAGGGCCTTAAAACTATGTATACCCTTTGACCCTGCAACATTCTCATTGGTCTGTAGCCTAAAGAGATCAAAGATACAGGAAGAGGGCCTATGTGTACAAAAATACTCATAGCAACTCTTTTTCTAGGGGGAAAGAACTGGTAACTGAAGAGATTCCCATAAATTGGGGATGGTTGAACAAGTTGTGGTATATGATTTTAAAGGAATAAATTACCATGAGAAATGACAAGCAAGATAAGTTCAGAAAAACCTTGATAAACTTATATGAACTGATGTAGTAAAGTGAATAGAACCAGGAGAACATTATATACAGTAAAAGAAATATTGTAAGATGATCAAATATAAAAGAATAAGCTATTATCAGTAATATAATGTTCCAGGATAACCTCAAGGGACTCATCATGTGAAGAAGGAAGTATAGCTATAGATCAAAGCCCTTTCTTTCCTTTTTTAGTCTTTTTTTGTATATGCGATATGTCTTCTTTCATGGTATAAGGAATATGGAAATATATATTGCATGAAAGAAACTGGTATTGCCTATATCAAATTATTTAGAATACTCAAGAGGGATGAGCTAGAAAGAGGGAGAGAGTCTGCATTGCAAATGTCAGACAACAGTTGTTAAAAATTATTTTTATATGTAATTAAAAAAAGTTTTTTTTAAAAAATGTTCCTATTATCCCTAGATAAATGGTTAAGTTCTTCCATTTAAACTTTAAAACTCTACCCTACCTGGTTCCTGCATACTTTTCCATCTTTTTTGACCATTGTTCTTCATTCCACTTTTCAATTCTAAATTAACATTCCCTGTTTTCTTCACAAATCACGTTCTACCTCCCATTTCTTTACTTCTGCACTAGCAATTTCATATGCCTGAAAGACACTCTTTTCTCACATTTGCCTCAGCGAGTCTTTGTTTATAGGATGTCTAAGAGATGGCCCTCTTCAACATTTAGTGTTTTCCTTCTAAAACTAACTCGTAGTCTACTATATTATATATAAATAGGCATGTATTTATCATATATTTATTAACTAGGTTTATTCTGTTTATATTTTCACATGTACATTAAACATATACATACCTATGTTTTATGATAAATCTTCACATATATACTTGTCATTTTCCCCATTAAAATATAAGAACCTTACAAATAGAGGCTCTTTCATTGTATTTTCCTACCACAGTGTCTAGCATTTCATAGGCATTTAATTAATTGCTATTGGTTGATTGATTCATTTCTGGATCTGTAATTTATTAGCCATCTTCTCATTGCTAAATCCCTTTACTCCTTTGAATCTCTACCATGTGCTCTGCAAAATGATTATAATTATACTTGTACCATATATCTCACAGTCCTGATGTGAGAAAAGGGCTTAATGAATCAAGAAATACTACAGAAACATTGAGAATTATTCCATTATTTGTTCTCTAATCATTTTATGATTCATTTCTTTCACTTAAGATAACTCTAATAGCTGGCTCTTTTTTTATGTGGTGTTTTATTAGGTCACTTAGCTACGTACAGTGACAGTCTAAGTCCATACCTCACCCTGGTGTTAATATGAAAAAGGCATCTTGCTTCTTTCTGTTTTTTATGAGCTGTGACATCCCATTTCTTAAACTGCATTTCTGAGGAACAGGATCTGAAATCCTAAAAGACACTAGAGCTTCCATAATGTAATAATAATGATGATAGTAATAGCAATACCTAGCATTTATATAGTACTTTAAGGTTTACAGAGCTTTTTAAAGTATGAGTTCATCTTATCTTCTTAACATTCTTGGAAGGTAGATGCTATTACTGAGCCCGTTTTACAGTTGAAGAAATTGAGGCAGTCAGAGATTAAGTGATTTTGCTCATAGAGATGCAGTAAGTGCTTGGTGCTGGATTTGAACTGAGGAATTACTGCCTCTGAGTCCAGCACTCTATTTATTGCCCCACCTGGATGCCTAAAAGGAAAGATAAAAGAATTTTCTCTTTCTAGCTTACTTTTGCTCTTTGCCCTTTATGGGTAGTTTTCTCTGATAATGTCAGTCTAATACTATGGATTCTCAGAAGACAAGGACTGTATCATGTATGATAAAATTAGTCTTTAACAACATTTTACAACATTCCAGATTCTTATTTATCTCGCTCAGAGGTGACCTGATTTACATTGATATCTATTGCTCCTTTAAGTGATTGAGAATTAAGGACCAAATACATTCAGTCTTTCTAAAATGAGCTTCATTGGGCATAACTCCAAAGGTTATACAGACTATTGGCTTCAGAACTTCATTATTAGTGACTTTGCCTTTCCTTCATAATTTGAAGTCATAGGAGTTTAGAAAGAGCCAACCAGGAAATTAAATTGATTTATTAATTATGGGAAAAGTATGATTACTTCTGAATGAAACTGAATAAGTGAATATTACCATTCTTATAGCAAATACAAAGGTGTTTTTTGTCATTACAAAAAAATGCTTCACAGAATATCTAAATTGGGTGGAATCTAAGAGGACAGGAAGTTTAATTATCCTTTTTTTTCCAAATGAGGACATAGTAAATTCTGGCAGATTTTATAATCAAAGTCAAGACCTCTAACTCCATGGTCTGCACTCTTTCTAGAATGCTATAAGGATAAAAAATAATAAAGGCTAAGATAAATATAAAAATTAGTAATTTAATTAAAGCCATGCTGATAAAGTCATTAGACCACTCACTTGTAAGAATTCAAAACTGCCACCCTAGCCATTATTGTCTCCCGTCTCTTCCTGAGTCTGCTGGCCAAGAGGCCACTCCCCCCAACCCAGGAGATTTAAACTGTTCTGTGTGGAGACTTAGGCATCCCCACGCCCAAAGAACCGGAAACGGAAACCCGTTGAACCACGGGAAATGTAGTTTGACAATTTCCACGTGTCCATAGAAAATATATATACTTTTAGATGGCATCTCCCAAATTTCACTTTTACAATGCCATGTTGCATCTCTAAATGTTTTATTAACTCAATGTCATCTTCTTGAATGTATTTTCTGTTATGTTAATTTGTTTTCTTCCCTTTAGTTGTTCAAAACATTTTTTAATTTATTTTTTAACAATCCTGACCTTCGATCTTAGAATCAATACTGTGTACTGGTTCCAAGACAGAAGAGTGGTTAGGGCTAGGCAATGGGGGTTAAGTGACTTGTCTAGGGTCACACAGGTAGAAAATGTGTGTAGCCAGATTTGAACCTCCCAACTCTAAGCCTGACTCTCAATCCACTGAGCCATCCAGATGCCCACCATCAATTTTTTTTTTTTTAATGTTGAAAGTTTCCAGAACTTAAGACAAAAAAAAGTTTTACATATCATTGTCCTGATGGAGAAGTAAGGATTGATTTTAAATTGAACAGTTATTATTACTACTTGATAGGCCTTAATATGACTTTAAAAATATTTGAAAATAGGAGTTTCTTTGCATTGATATTATCTGGTTTACTATACATTTTAATATCCTATTAGAAAGTTAACATATTTCCTAAAATATGTACAAAGGCTTAGTATTTGTTTCCATAAAAAATATGACAGACATATGTTAAACTTTATTTATTCCCAGGGTAAGAAAAATATGTTATTTGAATGGTAAGTATATAAACACATTTGATATGTATCAATTTTTTAGGAATTCATTTATTCTATAAATCAATATATCTAAATTAAATACTTTGAAAAATGGCACTCAATATTAAATATTTTATGTTCTAATGAAAAGAGTATACGGATGTGATCAGGAAAAATGTGTACTATTTTGGTATTTATGATAGTTAACCCTAATTTTATAATCAATTCCCAATAGTCATATTCTTCTAACACTGTCTATGTTGAGATAATAAAGTATTGGGAAAGTTATTTCAACTCTTTAGACTCTTTAGAGTTATTTTTTAAATAGCATTTTAGACTTATTTAAACTCTTTGAACATTTTCCTTTCTACAAAATAGGAATAATGATATTCATACTACCTTTGGAAGAGCTTTTATTGGGAAACATGCTTTGTAATCTATAATGTACTAGAGAAATAGAACGTGTAATTCACACATATATTTTAGCTTACAACAGCATGAAGTACATTTTTAGATTCTACTGGGGTTTGAATCTGCCTGATCTCTTCTTGGTTTATTATCCAACCTTTCTCCAACATTTAAATATGTCTTTATCAGTAATAGCATGAATTTTAGGAGTCTAAACACTTAGCTTGTATACTTGCATAAACATAGAAAGAAGACCATCATAGTCACTCATCAAAATAATACAATTCCTACCTAGGTTCTTTGAGGAACATAGTATTATAGTTTTTTGAGAAGGGAGTTTGAAGACCAATGAATAACACTATATTGCTTTATAAATGAAGAAACTAAACCCAAGAGAGAATAAGTGACTTGCCCAAGCTCATACAGATGGCAATTGAGAAGTTGTATTTGTACTCAATGAAGTACTGTGGCTCTATGTTCAATATGTGTGTGTGTGTGTGTTTGTGTGTGTGTGTTCACTATGTTTTTTACTACTGCCTCTTTTTTTACTTATTGATTAGGCTGGTTAGTGGATGGGGTACAATCTTGTACTCTGTAAGATAAGGGTTCAAATCCTCCCTTTTAGATTTAAAAATCCATTTCCACTTTGAGGAACCACAAATCCTTCCTTATTTAAATACCTATAATTTAGTCAATTAGAAACAGACTTTTTGAAATGAGGAAATCTAAAGCAGTCTAGCCTCATTTCTTAATTTGGGGTGTCGGTGGAAATTTTCATCCCACCACTCTGATATAAACAATTTAGATAAAGTCAAAAAACCAAATTTCTCCAAGTCAAGTTAGAATTTTAGAGTTTATTGGAAGAGGGCCAAGTCTCCCAGATAAACCTGGAATATCGCACATGTTACACAGTTGGACCCCAGTGAGAGACAAAGCCAGGCAACAGAGACCCAGTTTGAATACAGACTGACTATTTCCCAACAAGTTTGATGACTTATACAGCATTATGTAGATCTTTTTAGAAACCGTTGCCCAACTACACAGCTGACTGGTTATTTCATATAGGAAAACCCATATTAGTTTTAAGGTCAAATCACAAGACAACACCCTTATTAAGAAATACTGATGACCATTATCTCAGGGCTCATCTGTGAGGTAGATGGTTATTTCCAAATGGAAAAGGGTGAGCATTCTAGCACCATATCAGGACATGATGCAGCATTCCAGGACCTGGAACTCATATGGTCAGCATCTTATGATAGAAGGAAATTAGGACTCAGGGAGAGGTTGGAAATTCCCCTTCGAAGCAGTTTTTATGTGTTAGTTAGAGATCCTCATAAACTCATAAATTCTACTAATTGTAATTAAGATTATAATGGAATTATACTAATCACTTTAGAATCACAATATTGATTAAGTTTAAACTTAAAATATCACTAAAATCCAGTCAAGTATAATGGGGCAGGGGGTCTCTCTTCTGGACAGGTGTTATTAGGTCAGTGTGAAGATGGGATTAATCCTACCCTGCCTATTTTTGATTAAATCAACAAAAGTATAGACACCACCACTTAATCTTCAAGTGGGGGAGGTCTGTAACCCATGTGTGCAAGAGTGGGTAAAGAATCAGAATTTACTGACTGATTCCTGGGCAGTCCTAAGCAAAGCCTTTGTTGTGATTGGTACATGTAAAATACAAGGAATGCACAGGAAGTGATACAAAAGAAGTGTCTTTAAAAAGGAGTTACAACTTCCTGTGAGAGAATTCTTTGTTTTTTGGAGTTGGAGTTGGAGACTCTGCTTACTGAACCTGAGACATTGGACTAGGTGAGACTGTTTTTAAGTCTCTCCTTTTGAACTAATATGTGGTGAGTGAAAGGACTGACTCTTTCCTGGATTTTTCCTGAAGGGACTCTCCTCTTGAGAGAGGCTTCATGACTGAAGCCTTTGCTTTATTCATCCCTGGGCCCTCAGCTCAAGGCTGAGGCTTCTCTAGCTGAGAACTAATTAGCCTTGCCTGGGTTGAGCCAGGGACCAGAGCAGATTACTTGGTTTGTTAGGTTAGATATCTTACCCTATCCTCTCTCTCTGATTTTCTTGCTTTCACTCTCTCTTCCTAATTGTAAATAAACTACCATAAAAGTCATTCTGACTTGAGTTTTTTTTTTTTCATTTTGGAATTGAGCAATCAATTCCTGGCAACCAAAACTTTTAATATTCAGTCCAACCACAATTTTCCCCCTTTATATCAGGTGACCATGCAGACAAACTCAGAGATCCCTCTGGCAAATATGTATTATCATTGGCAAAGTTAATCTACCATTAACTAAAGCATTTGCATTTTATGGAAGTATCCTATTGGATTTTGCATGTTTTAACCCCAAGGCATTATTTGAGTTTGTAAGCAAGTACTTAAATCCAATAATCACCCCTATAGGACAATTAGATTTTATAAGCTGTATTTATTGCCAGATTCCATGAAATGTGAACATTTTTAAAAAATTTACTTGAATCCCATTTTTTGAACATAAATATAGTGGTTGATTGCTTTATAGTCCCAATAATACAGAAAAATACACTAATCAAAGTGTATTTTATGATTCTAATTTACTAACCACTGTGTAAGCACAAGTAGAATTAATGGTATTGTTTAAATTTAATTGTAAAGGGCTACATTTTTATTCTTTTTCTCTCACTTACCTACCCATCATGCTATTCACTAGAACATGAACAATAAGTAGAAATAGTTTTTAAAAGCAATTATATCCAGACTCTTCATTCTGTTCTTTCCCTTTTTTGTCTTAAGTCCCCTACTTGAAATAAACTCGCTAATTTCTGGGGCCCTACTTTCCTCATGTATTGAATGAGTAACATATTAGAAGATATTGTCTATAAAACTCCTTCTATCTCTAAAGGAAGTCACAAACTACATTTTTTTTGTGTCATACAATTTTTTCAATTAGTTTCTTTAAATTTTCAACCTGTGTTATTCCTGCTCTGAAATGAAAGAGCCTGGTCAAAAGAAACAAACAAAAGGTTAGATATAAGATGTGTTAAGCAGCAAGGGCAGATTCTTTCACAACTGTGCAGCTATGCAGGCAGGGAAGCCAGGAAGCAGGAATAAAGGGTAGAAGGGAACAAGAGATCAAGAGATAGGGAGCACAAATACTTCTGATTGGCACAAAAGTAAATGAATCAGAACTCCACTGATTCTCTCCCAGGTGCTTTGAACTTCTTTATCACTGGTTTTAGTTGCCAAAACAAGGCTTGACATTTAAAAAAAATGTTATATGGTGACCTTTAGCTTAGTATATTCTTCATAAGAAGCTAGAAATGGATTTTCTATGAATTAGCATGGGATTTGAATTACTTCACAGCATATTTGCATTCAGGTTATGCCATTGCCATAAGTCACAAGGTACTAAATATTGTGTTAAGCATTCTTTCACAACATTTCCGGAAAGTAGAGTGCCTATGTGGGATGGAAAATATATCTTAGGAGACATTTGTAGAATAAATGGACTTTCAAATTTCTTTTCCTGAGCCCATGGATCAGCAATAATGGTTTTAGAGTTCACCTCTAGAGCAATCATTCTATTTATTTTGGAATTACATTTTTAATCAGCTTCCTATAAAACTCACCTGGCATTCATCTTCAAAATTGCATTAAAATTATGTCAGTGCTTTTCTTAAGCTCCTGGCCACGAAATCCCCATTCAATCAGCCTTGCAAAAGCAGTTAACATCATATTAAGCAAACATCAGAAGTCTGTGACTGTATTAACATAGTCTATATTATGAATTGTTCCTAAGTGGAGGAAAAGTGGCATACAAGTAGTTGAATCAAAATTTCTAAACCAGTAAAAGTTCATATTGCCCCTCATGCTCATGGCCAAACATTAGCTAGATAATGACAGATAGATATGGACCAATCCACACTCATAAGCACACACAAATGCATATATACATACATACCCACGAATATATATCATCTCATTAATTTACTCTAATATATACATATGCAAGTATAATTTTAATTCCTTTATATATAAAGTTCCACTTTTACAAGCTGCAAAGAAAAGAAAATGAATTAGTATTTGGGGAGAAATGTTTTTAAAATATCACTATTTTCTTAGCATTAAAAGATATATGCTTTTACTTTATGGCATTTAGCCAAATCTTGTCTAGTAACTTTATCCACAATTTGATAGTTCAGTGGTCCCAATCATCTCCTCAAAATATATAGACCTTTCCATTCAAGAAGCAACATGGCATAAAAGCATTCTCCTTTGCAAAATTGAAAGTAATTTTTCTTTTATGCTTCTCTTGTGCAATATCATTTTTTTTAAAGTGGAACACTGACACCGAACAGGAAAAAGTAAGTGAATTGTGATGTGTTATCATTTGGAAGGAGGTATAGAACCCATTTTCTTTGTAATTAAAACTTTTAGCAGAATCACCTAGAACAGTAGTTTTCAAAGTGTGATATGTAAACACAAAGGGGGCCCAGAGATCTTTTCAGGGAATCTGTGAGGTTAAACTATTTTCATAATGATATTCACATGTAATTCCCCTCTTAAAATGTTCCTCCCTTTTCCAACCATGGTTTGACTGAGACTATATTTTCCTTATAAACTTTAACCAAAATCACGAATCAAAACAAAATGAATATAGAATAAGATATGAAAATCTTATTGTCTTCTAAAAAGTCAGATAATGGGCAAAAATGTGTAAAAATAATACCACTTCTCATTATTTTTACTTTTGGAAAATATATTTTAATAAAACATGGTAACAATTTTAGTTTATAGTGAACTTAACATGTTAAATTTTTAGTTTTCATTTGTAAAATAGCAAGTATTGATAGATATAACTCATGAAAACAAAGGTTTCTCATTCATACTGTAGTACATAAATGAATACTATAACCAAAAATTTTGAGAATTGCTGGTTGAGAAAATTTCTGGTATATAAAAATCTCATAGATTAGGAAATAGTGCCAGAAATCTCTATAACAGAGAGAAAAAACCAAAAATATAGAATAGACTATGCCTCCATAAACCTGTAGAAACCACTCTTGGTTTGATAAAGCAAAATCCATCTTGGTTTAAAAATTGGGGCAGCTGGATAGCTCAGTGGTTGAGAGCCTGGCCTAGAGATGGGAGATTCTTTGTTCAAATTTGACCTCAGATACTTCCTAGCTGTGTGATCCTGGGCAAGTCACTTAACTCCCACTGTCTAGCCCTTACCATTTTTCTGCCTTAGAATCAATTGATTCTAAGATGGAAGGTAAGGATCTTTTTAAAATAAATAAATAAAATAAAAAATGGGTAAAACTTATATAGTTTCAGATAAAACCTGAATTAAGACTTTTTGCATTTCATCCACTAAAGTAATAGGCAGATGGTGACTGATCATCACCTTTATTGGGGGCTGATCTGCCTGCCTTTAACTATAACTAGACACTTAAAAATATTTAAACCAATGGTTAAGATTTTGAAGTCTCCCTTAGATAGTGTGGAAATTAAATCAATCTTTACTAAAAGAAATTAATTCAGACTGGAAAAATCAAACTGAAGATGAAGCTTAAATACTTTGGCCACATATTGAGAAGATGAGACTTAGAAATATTCTAGTAATGGGAAAAGTTGAAGTCTAAAAGAAAAAGGTATGCTAGCTAAGATATATATAGATAATGTCATGGAAGCAATGAACATGAATTTGGATAGACATTGAGAGATAGTGGGATATAGAAGAACTTGGAGTGCTATGGTCCATGGTATCACAAAAAATTGTACATGACCAAATGATTCAACAATCACAACAACAAAATAAGTATTACAGATGTTATTATATTCATTTTATAGTTAAGAAAATGAAGGGTTACATCAATTAATTCTCTCATTCATGGTCAGAGAACTAGTATCTGAGGAGGGATTCAAACCCAGATTTCTTCTGAGTCTAAACTGAACATTCTTTCTGCTAACAATGATTCCCTCTTTCTATGGAAATATTCATTCTCATAAGATACCTAAGTTACCTATGGATCACACTTTGTATTCAAAACTTCCCAGGTGCCCGGCCAATGGGATATTATTCTGTTTTCTTGAAATTCCCTAGCAACAATAAAGCAAGACCATCATTTTTTTCCAATAATATTTGATTTTTCCTAATTACATATAAAAATATTTTTTAACATTTACTTTCTAAAATTTTGAGTTCCAAATTCTTTCTCTCTCCTTCCTTCCCTTTTCCCCACCCTGATATTGTAAGAAATTGTGAGATGATGTGAAACATCTTTCCATATTAGTTATACTTTGGATAAAAAAATATATACACATATATATATATATATGTATGTATTAAATGAAAGAAATAAAGGAATATTATGCTTCCCCCAAAATAGTCTTTAAACCAGGATAAAAAAAACTCTGAGCATATACACTCATACACATGCATTACTTAATCCTTAGTGTTGGTCTCTTGTCATTGCATATATATATGCATAAATGTCCATACTTATATAAGAACATATATGTGTATGTTTGTATATATAATTTTGATGATTTTCATAAAAATCTTTTTATATAAGTTCTATTACAATCCCTATTTTTATGGATGATAAAACTGATGCTGAGGAGAGTTCACACGACTTGGCTAAGGTTATTTAGTAAACTGATGTCTGAAGTGAAATTTGAATTGACTGGTATTTATGGTTTTCTGTTATATCAGCTTCTGTCTCAGGAATTCATCAAATAAATTACATGGATACAAAAACACTTAACATAAACCTGGATATTGGTAGCACTATTGACAAATAAATGTAAAAGATAAAAAGGAATCATCTTGTCCCTTGACTAAGCCAAATATTTGATGGAATTGGATTTGTTATCTTTGGCCACAGAGGACAAGTTAGAAGTTACAAAGAAGGTGATACATCACTGAGGTAAGGAAAAAATATTACAATTAAATTTATCCAGAGGTGGAATAGTATTGGTTGAGAGATTCTAGAAAGAAGTCTCAATGACCATTTATTAAAAATCCTGAAATAATTACCTGTCTGCCAGAAATTTGCAGGGACATATGTCATAGGCATCTTATTCAACACTTATAAAATAGAAATAATTACATGTCTCCCAAACCACTCTTTGTTCATTCTTTGTCTTTTTTTTTAAACCCTTACCTTCCATCTTGGAATCAATACTCTGTATTGGCTCCAAGGCAGAAGAGTGGTAAGGGTAGGCAATGGGGGTTAAGTGACTTGCCCAGGGTCACACAGCTGGGAAGTGTCTGAGGCCAGATTTGAACCTAGGACCTCCCGTCTCTAGGCCTGGCTCTCAATCCACTGAGCTACCCAGCTGTCCCCTCATTCTTTGTCTTAACCAAACTATATAAAACCTCTTTGAGCTGCTTTTTAAAAAAAAATTTAGAATATTTTTCTATGAATACATGATTCATGATTTTTTACACCCCTCTTTCCTCTCCATTCCCGGAGCTGACAAACAATTCCACTGGGTTATACATGCATCATCATTCAAAACCTATTTTCATATTATTCATATTTGCAGTAGAGTGATCTTTTAACATTAAACCCCTAATCACATCCCCATCAAACTATGTGATTGAGCATATGTTTTCCTTCTGTGTTTCTACTCCCACAGTTCTTTCTCTGGATATGGATAGTGTTCTTTCTCATAAATTCCTCTGGATTGTCCTGGTTCATTGCATTGCTGCTAGTAGAAAAAGCTATTATATTCAATTGTGCCACAGTGTATCAGTCTCTCTGTATGTTTTCTTGGTTCTCCTCCTTTAGCTCTGCATCAATTCTTGGAGTTCTTCCCAGTTAATGTAAAATTCCTGCAGTTCATCATTTCTTTGAGCACAATAGTATTCCATCACCATCAGATACCACAACTTGTCCAGCCATTCCCCAATCAAAGGGCATCCCCTCATTTCCAATTTTTTGCCACCATAAAGGGAGTGGCTGCAAATATTTTGGTATAAGTCTTTTCCCTTATTATCTCTTTCGGGTAAAAAGCCAGCAGTGGTATTGCTGGGTCAGAAGACAAGCATTCTTTTAAAGCCCTTTGTGCATAGTTCCAAATTGCCCTCCAGAATGGCTGGACCAATTCACAACTCCACCAGCTGTATATTAGTGCCCCAATTTTGCCACATCCTTTCAACATTTATCACTTTCCTTTGCTGCCATATTGGTCAGTCTGCTAAGTGTAAGGTGGTACCTCAGAGTTGTTTTTATTTGCATTTCTCTAATCAGGAGGGATTTAGAACACTTTTTCATGTGCTTATTGATAGTTTTGATTTCTTCATGTGAAAACTGCCTATTCATATCCCTTGACCATTTGTTGATTACAGAATGACTTGAATTTTTTTGGAAATTTGACTTAGTTCCTTATATATTTGGGAAATTAAACCTTTGTAAGAAAATTTGTTTATAAAACTGTTTTCCCAGTTTGTTGCTTTCCTTCTAATTCTGTTTGCATTAATTTTGTTTGTATAAAACCTTTTTAATTTGACATAATCAAAGTCATTCATTTTACATTTTGTAATGTTCTGTATCTCTTCCTTGGTCTTAAATTCCTTCCTTTCCCACAGATATGAATGGTATACTATTCTATGTTCACCTAATTTATTTATGTTTTCTCTCTTTATATTTAAGTCATTTACCCATTTCAAATTTATCTTGGTATAGGGTATGAAGATGTTGATCTAAACCTAATTTTTCCCATACTATTTTCCAATTTTCCCAGCAGTTTTTGTCAAATAGTGAGTTTTTGTCCCAAAAGCTGGGGTCTTTGGGTTTATTGAACATTAGCTTGCTGAGGCCATTTACCCCTATTCTATTCCATTGATCCACCCTTCTGTCTTTTTGTCAGTACCATATTATTTTGATGACCATTGCTTTATAGTACAGTTTAAGATCTGGTACTGCTAGGCCCCATTCATTCATGAGAGTATCTTTCTCAAGGATTCTAAATACAGTGGTACCTTGATACATGAGCACCTTAAGTCATGAGCAATTTGAGATACAAAGAGTCACGATTGGGATTTTTTACTTTAAGTCACGAGAGGATATTTGAATCACAAGCTTCTGCCACCCTCCACTAGATAACCTGCTAAATGTTTAATTTCACAAGTTACATGAGGCTATCCCATTTAGTTGAGTGTTTATCTGGCCATGAGAGCATCTATATCAAATTGTTTTCACTTTCTTCTTTATTTTTGTCTTTAGTATCAATTTTTTGGGCAAATTTCTTAACTTTAACCATGGGTCCCAATGACAGAGGAATTAAAGGAGTTATAGCAGCAGCAGCATAGAGAGGTTTTGCAGGAAATTAGTGGGCATGAGCCCAAAGTGGAAGAGGTAATCTGTACAAGCGAGATTAAGTAAATGTTGAGTATTTGGGGAAAAAAATTAAACAGTTTTTTTGAAAAGACACATCCATAAAAAGTTGCAACAGGTGGTGTGTTGGAGCTGTGTAACAACACTTGTTTCACACATTATTGAAACATTCTAAAAGGGAGGAAGAAACAAACTTCCATGGAAGGGTTTTGTTGAAATGGTCTCTAAGTGAAATTGAGGAAAGTGTGGCAAAAAAAGCCAAAATTCAGTGATGAGAATTATGATAATTAAGTAAAAAAAATAGTCATTAACTTTAGCAATAAAGTCATAATCACATGTCATAAGTAATGTGCAAGGTCAATTTTGCTTTTAAATAAATCTTTATGTGTGTAGAAAGTAAGAGTAAGTTATGTTAAGCCATAGCACATGAAATGAAAACCTTGCCACCAGCACCTTTGCCTGACCATAAGTGAGTTTATTTCTTTATACTTTTTTCTTGCTATCTATAAATATATTTATTTTTATTTATAAAGTACCTTTTTGTATTTAAAAGCATATAAAACAAAAAAATGTGTTTTTTGGGGGTCAGAACAAATTAATTGCATTTTCATATTTAAATGAGGAAATTCAGTGAATAGAATCCTGGTGAAGACAATATTTCACTCCCATATTTTACATCTGACTACTAACGTTGAAGAGAAAATGTCTGAGGGCAGAAAGAATTTTTTAAAAGTTCTTTTGTGGGAAAATGAGTTTAACTGATTCTGTGGAGTAATATGCTATGAGAAACGATATCTTGAAGAGAATTGCTTAGAGACTTTGACTTTCATCATAAGAGATCTGCATTTGAGCATTCTATGTACAGGTTTGAGAAGTTAGCTGTCAGAGTTGATGGTTAGGTATAATTCTATCACTAATCTTTGTAATGTAATACATTGTTGGCATATTTAAATATTTTATACTATTTATTAAATCACTAATTAAGTGTAATATATAATTACACTGATGTTTACATAAACTTACAAAATTCAGAGGGTTGATACTGAAAGATGAGTTAAATTTAATGTAGAAAGAGTATTATCCATTATTATTGGAATGAGGACTTATACTCAATTGACTGTGACAAAAATATTTATATAAAGGTACTCAGACGCACAGACACACATATGTTTAGTGCTTTTACAAAAGTAAATACAAATTTTGCACCTTAATAATTTTATTTTTTTTAAAAATTGTATAATTTTACCTTTCACCTTAGAATCAATATTATGTATTGGTTCCAAAGCAAAAGAGTAGTAAGGGCTAGGCAATGGGAGTTAAATGACATGCTCAGGGTCTCATAACTAGGAAGTGTCTGGGGTCAGATTTGAACCTAGGACTTCCCATGTCTAGTGCTGTTTCTCAATCCACTGAGCTTTATAATTTTGCATAAGTACTCCTCTTTATTGTAAATATCTCTAGAATAATCAACAAATATACTTATTTTTATAAATCTTCATTGCTTATTTGTTATTTATATTATTAAATTAGATCAATACCATGTTGCCCCATTTTATTGTAAGATTCGTATCGTCTGGATGTAAACATAACATCAATATTAATACATTTATGTAAAGTAAAAGAAAAATCTTTAAAATAGAAATAAAAGCAAAAACTGAAAGTATTTTTCACAAAGAATTCAATGAATAAGCTTGTATTTTAAAATATATAATTAGATGTGATTTGATTATAAATATATGCAAATTACTTTTTATGGAATGCTTTCAAAAATCATTGCAATTCGGTATTTGATTTTCCATCTATCTACCTACAATGCAATTTTCATTTTAAATGCTCCTCCATTGTCAATGTAATTGCTATAGTATTTAAAAGGCAGGTGTTTTCCCAGGTGCATTTCTATTATTTCACTAGGAATAACACATCATCCTGATAAATTTTAAATAACCTCATGAGGAACTTTAGATAGACAATATAGAGATGAGGTAGTATCTACTTTCTTTCTTAAATATAATGTAGATACATACACACATATATATATATAATTTAAACATGTGTTTACATAATTGACTTTGATATTTCATTTGAGACTCAGAATCTATTCTGTAATATATTTTCATAATTATTATTATTTAAAACAAGTCTAAAAGTTTTGTCTTCAAGATAATGTACATATGTGTGTACATGTATGTATATATTTTACAATGTCTATAAGTAATGATATTGAAAAATGGATCTTAATAAAAGAAAAAACGAACTCTTGTGTTTTCATTTAAATAATTATTTTCAGCTTCAATGAAGCCATATGTTCAATTTTACTTTTCAGTCATATTGGTTACTGGGATCTTGATCTCTGTCTTTGCCTTTCTCTCTCTTTGTGTTTTTCTCTTTGTCTCTGTCTCTCATATTTCTTATGTATAGTTATTCTGTATCATTTGAATATATACATATATATATATATATTTAATAGATGCTTTATAGTATTGAAGAAATGGCCCTCTGCTATTTGCAAGTCATGAAAAAAGTCTTGAATCTATGATTCATTTCTGCCTTGGTAAATTCAATTATATTTCCTCAGTATTCATCTTTCTGAATCTCCACGTTTAATACTGTTCAGAGAAAGCAATGGATATAGTGTTGGACTAGTTGTCAAAAAGGAAAAACAACAACAACAACAACAACAACAACAACCACAACCACAACAACAACAACAACAACAACAACAAACAACTACTACTACTACTACTACTACTTAGATTTGAATGATACCTTAGATACTTCCAAGCAGCTTGACGCTGGGCAAATTAGCGTCTCTAAGTATTGTTTTCCTCATTTATAAATTCAAGAAAATAATAGACTTTTACCTCATGGGGCTATAGTCTCCATCAAATGAAAATATTTAAGAAAATTCCTACCTTAATGTGGACTACTAATATTATAGTTATTGATAAACATTCCTCCTGCTCTATACCTTCTCTATTTTTCCTTTTTTTTTTTTTTGCTTTTATCACCTGCTAATTTATCCTCTCACCTATTTGATCTATTCCTTCTCAGTCTCCTCTACTGAATTATCATCTATTTTCTGACAATGTATAGTCCCTAAGGCTCAGTCCTGGACACCCTTCTCATTTCTCTCTAAACCTTCAATGGTAATGTCTTTGAAAATGACTTATGTGACTACTGTAATCTTTCTCTTAAGATCTAATCTTGTATCCCCAAATGCTTCTTGCATATCCCCCCAAATGGATTTTGCATGTATATTTCTAATTCAAAATATTCATTTCTTTCTATTCTATTTCTGTCCTACTATTGAACTTCCTACTTTTGGATAAAAAAGGCACCTTTTTTCTAATCACCATTTTTAATAATCCAACCTTTACTTTATTACTCTCTGTTACTTATATTTAATAAATTGCCACATCTTATTGATTCTAATTCAGTAGTATATTTCATTTCTAGATCATCCTTCTTCTCATGAGATGACCATTGCAGCTGATAGCCTGTTCTCTACTAGCCAGGACCATTAAAATAAGTCTCCCAATTATTCTCTCTGCTTTTATCTTCTCCCATTTTAAATTCAATTCAACTCAATAAGTATTTATTAATCAACTGTTATATGCCAAGCACTATGATAAATACTGGAGATACAAATAATAACAACAATTTTATAGTGCTTACTATATGTCAAAATTGTGTTAAATGTTTTTTTAATCATTATTTGAGCATCACAGCCATTCTGATAGGTAAGTGCTATTATTGTCCCCATTTTATTGATAAGGAAATTGAGATAAAAGCAGTTAAAGTGATCTGTCCATGCTTGCACAGCTAAGAAGTGTCTGAGACTACATCTTCCCTCAGCTCTTCCTGACACCTGGAATAGTACTCTAAAACAGTGCTCCAACTAGTGTTCTTATGAGAAACCTGCTCTCTGCTCTCTGGTACTTTACAATCTAATGAGAGAAGGCAACATATAAAATGAAGCTGGAAATGAAATGCTGATAGGTCATGGGGAATGATGTTCATAGAGTTAAAACGAAAGAGGTTCCTGTGGAAAATAGAGATTTTCCTATAATGTTAAGATTCCAGTTCTCTATAAAGGAAAGCTTTGTGAATGTATTGGTACCCTCTCCAGGCAGGTATATTATAATACCATATAATCAGAAGATTTCAATCTTTCCTCCCCACAGCTACTTGCTGCTCCCATATCAGAACTGAATTTGCTCCTAATACGGACTTGACTTTGCCAGTTTCTGACTGAAAAAATCTTCAATTGTTCCCTATTGTCTTTAGGATAAGAAGCAAAATTCTCCATTAGGATTTGAAAGCTCTCAAAATTAGAGCGTCCCTTGACCTTAAGGTTTTATTTCTTATTTTATGCCATTTTACCATCCTTCATGTACTCTCTGTTCCAGTCAAATTGGCATACAACCTGTTCCCTTCACATAGTATTTCATTTCCCATTCGTTTGCCTTATCCCAAAATATTATACTTGTTTCAAAGGCATTCTTTCCACACTTTCTTTAAAAAAAATTGAATGCTACCTAATACTAGAAATATTTTATTTGCTAATAAATAAACAAACAAATAAATAAATGATGACTCTATTGGTCAAATTTTAGTTTCTTATAATTTATTTTGCATACATTTCCATAAATTGAAAAGCTTCTTTTATTAATCACCCCCTATATGCCAAAAATTTAGGCACATTTTAGGTATATAACTAGAAATGTGAAATAGCTCCTGTCTTCTTTTGTAGAGCTTTTAATTCATTTTCCCCAAGATTTCATATTAATATAATTTTTAATAATTACTTTCTAACATTTTATGATCCATGTTCCAAATAATTTCAGTCTTCAAAGAGATTTCAATCTATTTGGATAAACAAAATGTATACAGAGACTTTCATTCAAACTAGATAAAGAAAAAGATACTAATTGTGTTTTGAGATGGAGAAGAAGAAAATGATTCGTGTACATCATAAATTGGTGCTTAAACTAAGTTTGGAAGGAAAATAGGAATTCTGAAGGTTAGAAATGAGATGAGAGTTCATTCTGGGCATGGGAGATACAAAAACAGAATAAATGGACTGCCATGTATGAGGAACAGTAAGGTTTTTAGAGAATCATGAATTTTTTCCCCCTTAAATTAGTAGGTACCAGACAGTATGCTAGGTGTGGAGAATACAAATAAAAACAAAAAGAAACAGTAATAAGGTGCTGCCTTTGAGGAGGTTATATGTCTATGGTGAAGGCAACATAAGGAGGTTGAAAATGAATAGTGGAGATATACCTTCCACTGGGAATGCAAATGAAGTCTAGAGCAGTGCAGCCTGATAGGAAGGGAGAGGTAGTTTGATACTCTTCTTTTAAGGAGGTTTTTGGAG
Organism: Gracilinanus agilis; assembly: GCF_016433145.1. Taxonomy (NCBI): domain Eukaryota; kingdom Metazoa; phylum Chordata; class Mammalia; order Didelphimorphia; family Didelphidae; genus Gracilinanus; species Gracilinanus agilis. Next base: position 188,542,382 of record NC_058131.1, on the reverse strand, counting down.
GAATCCTTTGCTTTTCATTTAGCAGCAGGAACCCTAATCACAATATTTCAGAAGTATGAGTTCAATATGAGGGAACTGGGGATTTCCATTTGTGTCATCTGCAACCAAATTCCTTCGGCTCACACATTTTTTTTTGCCCTCCAAACCTCAAACTTGATCCATCACCCAGAAAGCCCTTGGTCAAATTTATGGTTCAAGGAACCTAGCAGAAATCCAGTTCTGTATCAGAGCTCAGCTCTGTCTCATGACCAAGGGGTAGAAAAAGATCATAAAAGGAAAAATGAAAAAGCACAGGGGTCTCAGCGGGAAAGGTAATCAAAAGTCCAGGATAACAGGGGTTAGTTGCATAGACTGTAACCTCTCTATTTCTCAGCCAATGAAGAAACAGGGGAGGGCTTTTCCTGCTAGGCTTAGGAAATAGATCCTGTTGGACCTGCCCTCATGATGTGCCAAACTTCATGTTACCAAACTTCAGCGGGCCAGCACCTGCTCTTGTAAGATTAATAAAGGGCTTTTCTACTTCCCAATCGAGTAAGAATTTTCTTTTTAGGCAAGGCTGTGTTTCTTACGCATGTCCAAACTGATATTCCAGGATGAAGAAATTTTTGGGATGTGATTAGAAATCTGAAAGGATGAAGGCTGGTAAGTTGAAACACAAATACATTTTATTTTGTTTTCTGTGTAGATGTAGTTTAATGCGTACTGCAAGCAGCTTTCGGAAATGTATTAACTACCTATTTTCTGAAGGGGTCAAGAACATCTGAGGAGTTGTACAGATAACCAGCAAAGGAGGAAGTGATTGCTACATGCTTTTCTAAACTAGTGGTTTACAAACTGAAATGGAAATGAATACCTGCCAGCTGCATATTGACCTAGAGTCCAATCAAACATTAACATAGTCTGTGTTGTATTGTGTATTTGTGTTTTTTTTTTCTTAAACATTTTCTAATTGCATTTTAATATGACTTTGTAGCAGTAGTTTCTGACTCTTGAGTTTTAATACCTCTGCCATTCATCTCCTTGGGAAAACAAAAACGACAGTTTTATTTTGCCTACTAGGATGCTGAAATCCTAGGGAAATGTGATTTCCTTAGAGAAAATTATCAGTCCACAAGAGTTTATGGAGAGCCTCCTATGTGTAATAAACTATATTAAGGACTATAAATCCAATGACAGACATGAAACAGACCCTAACTTCAAAATGCTTCTTATTTTATTAAGAGAGAAGATAACATGTATACATATATGTATTATATCATATATTAGTCCAAATATAATATATCATAAAAGGAATGAAAGTTTATTTGTATTTGGAATACTTACCATCGAAAATAGCCTGATGAAGACGATCCAAGCATATAATCAAAAAGTAGGTATTAATTACTTTTGATTATCTTTTGTTGTTATAAAGAGATTGGTTAACTGGATGAAATAGAAAATCCTTCTAGGCAAATAAAATGTTTCAAGGGACAAGACTTTGAGGAATACCTTAGGTTAATATGGTTAGATGCATTTTGCTGGTTCTCGCCAGGATTACTGTCTTTTCTAAAGTATAATTGTCCCTGTGGAAGAGATACTAGATTGTTTCAGTGGAATTCTAAGATTTCCTTGAGGATAAGCAGCATGTTTCAATTATTTTTATATTTACCCAATCATCTGGAACAGAATAGATCATAATTCATGCAATAGCAATAGAATCCAGCTATGGGATTTCATTGACATAGGAAACTCCCTCTGCCAATACAGATTGGCACTTTCTCTGCAATTTACAAATTTAGAGCATTGCCTAGAGCTCTGAGAGTTTGTCAGTTTCCCAGAGACACATGACTATGCAAAAGCAGAATAGTCTAGTGAATAAACATTTATTAAGGGTTCACTTTGTATTAGGCACTGTGCTGAGCACTGGGAACACAGAAAACTAAGATAGTCCCTTCCCTAAAGGAGCTCACAGTATAAAGAAAACAAAAATCAACCAAAAAGGAGGAATGGGGATTACTCTAGCATGGGGACATGATGAAGTTATGTAGTTGGGGTAGGGAATGATGTGAGCAAGTGAGAGCTTCAAAATTCATTTTAGCTTGGAGAATGATGAGTTCCTGAAAATCACATAATCCAGTAAGTTCATTAGCATCATGGGAAATAATGAAGTGGAGAATTTCCTGTTTGTTCTCCTCAAACACAGAGCTTAGGACAATGATGGCAAACCTATGACATGAGAGCTAAAGATGGCCTACAGAATCCTCTCTGTGGGCATGGGGCCACCCTACCCCCACCCAGAGTTTTTTCCAATAAAGGCAGAGGGACTCCAACAGAGCTGCCCCCCCCAACCCCTTCCACCATGCCTGACCACATTTTTTTCACTTTACCTACCCCTCTACCCAGCAGCCCAATGGGAGTACACAGTGGGTAAGGTGGGCAGCTCATAGATGTCAGAGCTGGAGAGGACCACAGCACTGGGGCCATTTCCCTCCACCTCTCTATACTTGCTGAGGATATTCCTAGCTTCACCTGCCCTTCTGCCCAACAGCCCAATGGGAGTGCTTTCTCCATCCCCGTGTGCAGTAAGGGCTGTATAGGGTATGTATAGGCAATACATGTGGGAGAGGGGCATGGCAAGGCACTTAGTCTGGGGGTGGGGGTTGGGGGGGTGAGCCAGGCACTCTGTCTCCAAAAGGTTCTCCATCACCTGCTTAGGAGAAGCTCCCAGATATCTATCTACCTTTGCCTTATAGATTTGAACCTAGGTCATCATGATCTTAAGTCAAATGGTTTCACATGGACATGCACTGACCCTATACTCATTTAAAAAAATGATTATTTGATCAAAAACCTAGAAAGAGAAATTGGTTTGTACTGTGAAATAGCAAATAAGCGGCAAAAAGTTGGAGTCAACCAACGAGTTTTATTTCTGTAGGAATAAAAACAAATTTTATAAATACTCTGATAGGTTTCAAGTAATATCAAAATGCCCATATTTGCCCTGTCATAAAGGCTTTCTATGGCCACACAGACAACTCTTCTAAACAAATTTATGCTTTCATTTTTCTACCATGAAACTGAAAAATATTTTTTTTACTTTGTGTCCAAAGCAAAGCATTTAGGTTTTGAGTTACACATTTTAGAAATTGGCAGTTGTCACTTGAGATGCCTGTCCACCAGGGGTGCTAAGAGTTCCTATTAACATTCGAAAGCTGCCAACTTTTATTTGTCTTTTTCAGGAGACTAGGACTATCTTGGTAGGAGGAGCTGAATTGTCTACATTAGTCAAATGCTTTAATATAGGGCAGAATAATATATAGGATAAAATTTCTATTCATATAATGCTATAAAATGAAAAGCTACAATGAATAACTTTCAATAGCATTTAAATTATTCTTGATCTCTTTTTAGAATAGGTGTTATACATAGCAGCCAGGTCTCTATGTATGAATATAATAGTGAAATTATTACATTTATTATAGATTGTAATTATTATAAGTTAAAATTATTATTATAGTGAGATTATAATAGTGAAAAAGTCCTGAATTTAGAGGATTTTAGGTTATAGAATATAGTGTTAACCAGAAAAAATACAGAACCAAAGTTGTTATAATAGTGTGTCTTTAATCTGTGAGGGGATTATAGTCAAGATACCACACAGAGCCATTGCCCTATCTCAGGGTTCCACAAAGAACTGAAGTACTTCCTCCAGAACATTAGAAAGAGGGGTACTCATGTGCAACCTTTTGAAAAGGGGAAGGGGGCAAAAGCCAGGTTATTCTAATTTAATGATGTTTGGGAAAGATGTGGGAGGCTAGGGTTATTGGATAGGTACTTAAGTTCTGATTGTCTTTTAAGTTTTTGATCTATTGTGATTGGAAAGGCTTTTAAGATTCCATTGTCTTCTTTTACTCAGTCCTAGAAAAGAGGTAAAACCAATTCATTGTTAATCCAGTCTTTGACCTTTGAGTTTTCTGTTTTATACCTAAATGAAAGAGCCTGAGAAAGAATCAATCTGTTGATTCCTAAAGGAGTACTCAGAGAGTTAGCTAGTTCTAAATTCAAATCCTTGGACAGGCTATTTTCTCCAAGGATCAGTTTCTTTTTAATCTCCATTTTAATAACTATTCAAATTGACAAGTTACCTCTCTTCATTCCTCCTGAATGTACTCCTGAATCTATATATTTCTTTTATTCTGTCATGCCTCATCACGTATACCAATCTTTCCTTTCTCTGCTTTTCAGGTTTATTGATGTTTTGATTCATCCATTAAAATGTAAACTCACAGAAGATAGATCCTCTCTTTCTTTTTAATTACATTTATTTCCCCAGCTCATAGCAAGCTATTATCCTCATTTTACAGTTGAGGAAGCCAAGATAGACAGAAATTAAGTGATCTGTCCAGGGTCACTCAGCTAGTATGTGCCTGAAATAGAATTTGAATTTAGATCTTCCTACATGTCACCCCCTATTTAATATACTCTAATGAGGTCCTATCACTTCTGAATCAAATATAATATTTCCTGTATGATGTTGTGTGGAGTGAGAAATTACTGTGTTATTCTCAAGTTATTAATACTTGTTAATACCTAAAAGTTGATGCTTCTCCCCCCTCCCCTATACTCACAAAAGCTTTACAGCTTTAAGTGAATCTGTTTGGGAATTGCCCTAGGCAGGAGTCCTTAGCTGATTTTACATCCTGAAGTACCCAAGCTCAATCTTGAGTACCAATCTTGAGTATCCTTTTGTCATAGAAGCCTTTCCTATTGTATCTTTAAATTTGGATAGCTTCAGCCTTTCCTAGATAATCCAGTCCCAAACACTACTCTCCTTGTATTTTTCTCCAACTTCCTGATCATTTCTTTAAAATATTGATTTTTTTGGATCTATCCTCTGTGAAGCTATTCTCCATTTTCCATAAGATGTTAATTAGCTTGAATGTGTTCATTGTAAAGTTATTCAACATTCTATCTCCAAATGTTGCAAAAAAGTTATAATCCCTTTTGAGAGACTTGATTACATATTCTTCTTTAAGGAAGGAATTTTAGTGAAGTTTGAGTCATTTCTATTGGGCCAATAACTTGAAGCAGTGCCCCACATTTTCTCTTGTAATCCCCTTTGGGCATCTGACTTGGGTCTGTGATTTGAGACAGTGCCCCTTTCTCTCTCTCTCTCTCTCTCTTTCTCTCTCTCTCTCATTATATTTTAAATGATTAATTTCCATGGTCATATTTTTTAATAAGTGGTAAAAGAGGGTGAACTTTGACATTTCCAAGGTCCCTTCAATTTCCTCTCCACACAATATTCATAAAGCTCTATAATTTGCACCTCTCCCCATTTATTTGTAGGCTTCTTACACTTAATAAACTATCTATACATGTAATATCTTAGGATAAAGTGACAGCAGCTTCCTTGCTGTTTCTTAAACAAGATACTTCACCCTCTGACTAAGGTCATTTTTGGTGGCTATCTCCAAATCTGGAAACCTTTCCTTCCTCACTGTCAACTTTGTTTATGGAACCCCTCCCTAGTTTACCACTGTGCCTTAGGAATTTACCTTAAGAAAAGTCCCAGAAGACCTTGTCCTAGAATGAACAACAAACCTTAAAGTAACCTGGGATCCAACTTAGATAAAATTAGTAGATAAAATCAAATCTTAATTTCTCTTAGTTTCTCCTATTGTATCAAAAACCTCTCCCAGGTAGTCTAGCCCTTGGCTGGAATTATCTTTCCCTGTATCCTTTGTAAAGCATTGGCTTCTTCCAGGTAAATGCAGCCCCCAGCTGGACTCCTTCTTCCCTTATAAAACCTATCAATTGAACCTTCCTGTCTTATATTTCCCAAAATTGTATGTAAGACCCCACACTCCCACCCCAATTTCGTCAGCTCATTGGAAAATCTCCTTTTGAGGTGCATTTTCCTGGAGACATTGTTCCCAGAGTCCCAGAGCCCAATCTGAGCATTGTCATCCTTGTCCTGAAAGACTTGTACTTTCTAACTATTTTGGTGCTTCTGTGTTTTTCAAGGTTGACATCACCTATACCTTCTGGAATACCTGATTCCCTTCGCTTCTCAGCTAGAGTTCCACATTCTACAAGAAATTTTTCTCAATCCTTAATTTTAGTGACTTATTGAGATTTTCTCCCATAACTAGCTAATAAGATAGCTAAATATAGATGTATTTGTATGTATATGTACCCCCACACAAATAAATATATGTGTGTATCTTCCTGCTCTTTTTTATATCCCATCTCCACTTCCCTTTCTATTTCTTTCTCTTCCTTACTAAATCCTCTTAACCAATTCATTCTATCTTCAATCTGTTTTTAGTCCTACAGAAATTCCTTTCCCATACTTATTAGAAAATATGTATGAGCACATTAAAATATAATCATGCTATGTGTAAACTGGGACATTAAATACCTAATAATGGGAATTTATTAAATGTTTGTTCATTTGATTTCTTTTTAGGATATAAGTGATAAATTTCCTGGTCACTCTTTGGGGGGGAAAAAAGCCTGAAATATGCTTAAGTAATTTTCACAGGTCTCATCAATATGTCCTCATTTTTTTTATCAAAATATGAAATCATATAGTTGGAAGTGACATTAAATATAATTTCAATAAGATCACTGAATGTAAGTTATTATTGACTTGTTTTTTAGAATCTCATTTTATATTTCTATCCCCATTACTCTCTCATCTCATTGCTCTAGTGCATAAGGCTCTTTCAAGGCCAAAAAAACCCATAATTGTATTTAAGAGAACCTAAAGGAATTTTTCATTATTTCCTACAAAACTATAATGATATGGGCAAATTTCAATATTGATTTCATTAGAATTCTAGAATAAGAATTCTATATCATTTACTCAATATATTTTTGTTTTGTTATACTGAAGTATATATGAGGATATGATAAATCCAAACTAAAGTTTTCTTGCCCAAGCATCACTGTCTCCTAGCAAGCAATTATCTTTTTTAATGCTTGAAAAGAAGAAATAATTCATTCTTTGCCTCCCTATTACATAGTAACTAGTATTTCAATCACTCCTTTCAAATAGCAATCATTTATTAAGCCTTGACTATGTGTGATGCAGTTGTGGTAGCTTCAGGAGAAAAACAAGAAAACAAAAACTTCTTTGACTTTCAGTGAGTTTATATTCTGTTAAGATAGTCATGTCAGTCTCAAATAGAAACATATACCTGAATATTGACTTAGAACATTACCAATTAAGAATCCATTGAATTGTAATTTTTATTAATTTTAATAAATATTTACCAGTTAAAATTTTAATCTTGTTATCTCACAACTCAGCAGTTTTTTATTCCATAGGAGATTAATGGGCCTTGAGTTGTACATGTTTGTGTTAGAGGAATACATAGTGCACAAAGAGTAGATTGGAAATTACTTAAGAGTGGGAGGAAGTTTAAGGAGTTTATTCTATTCTTTTTCTTGAATCCAGGAAATTTATAATTAAAATTTGGAGCACATTTGGAGTACATACAAAAAGCTAGGGTACATTGAGGGGTTGAGGTATCTTTTTGGTCAATAGCTTATGCTTTTAATTAATGCCTTGTTAAATGATACCAACCAGCCCTTAGTTGCATTTAACTTCTGTTAACTTTTAGAAAGTACCATTGTTTAAAAGACCTAGAAACAATAAATGCATGTCCTCCAATAACGCCAGGATACTTGCTTCCCTTCTCCACCTTGGTCTCTTGGGAATTGGCTCAAAATGTATCTTACTTCCTAAATATCAAGGAAACCACCAAGCTGATGTCCAGATAGCCCTTGATCTTGTTTAATGCTATGAAGGGGTCCCAGAAGTTACTCTCTGATCCTTGGGAACATCAACATTGGCTTGACTTGAAAAAAACAACTTGAATTCCAATTCTTAGATCTTAGGATTTGATCTCTCTCATTCACAAGGTCAGAGACCAACTATGAAGAGAGCATAAAAGGACTGAGAAAAGAGAAGCAATGGTATAAGTAAAATAAGGATTTTGAACACCACTGCAACCAGAATCTCTCATATACCACTTGATTAGCAGACCAAAAACTTATAGAATATCTATACATGCTCCACAGTCTCTCCACAACCCTTCCCTTACAACTCATCTACATTCTTGGAAATAGACTACCAGCCTCTTCACATGCAATGATGCAGTTCCAGAAAGAATGTTTCCCAGTTATAGAAAGAATGAACGTTTGCTACAGAAACACTCGTTGATTTAAATTAAAAGAAGCAGGCCATTCTATTTTCTTTCCTTCTCCTAATTTGACTTTTTCTTTTCTATTTTTGGGGGGATAGAAAATGTATATCTGTGATTTCCTAAGTATGGAAAGGTCTAGGTGAAGAATTACCTTTACTAATGGAAATAGTGCTTTGGGGATAATTTAAATTCTCAGATTGCTTCTCATATTTCTGAAAGGTTAAGGACTTTCCTAGAGTCACATAGCCACCATGTGTTCATTGAGAGGACTTTTATTATGGTCATACTGTCTCCAAGAATACTTTCTTACCTGATATCATAATGGCTCTTAGTAGTTTAAATAGTTACTGTGTGAATTAAATATCTAGGAGACCACTAGATCCTGGAAGTCTCATATAACAGGGATGACAGTGTCATGTATCTTAATTTGCCAGGGTAGCAGGCGAGATTCCTGACTGGCAGAAGTTATGGTATGTGAAGTCAGGGGATGTGATTGTGGTGACTGAGGTGAAACCCTGGTTAATTGGAGGATGTTGGGAGAGGGTTTGGACTAAGTTTGTAAAGCCAGAAGGTGAAGCAGGTTTACTCTCTTTGACATTTTTTGGGCTTGAGAAAGGAGCTCTTTTCCAGCTTTTCTGGCACTTATTTATGTAAGCCAACTCTAGCAAGTGGCAGCTGCCCAGCAGGGACCACATGGGCTTGGAATCCATGAACTCTGACTCTTGGGCTCTGAAACCCAAGCCCTCTCCTTGGCTAGGCTTCCTTTGTCTTGGCCTATGTGTCTGGGCCCATGGACAATCTAGGACCTGATGAAGCAGAAGTATGATGGCAGGAGACATTGGGCAGTTAGGATGGTATAATTTTCTTCTTTCTCTATTTCATTTTCTTTACTAATAAATACTTATAAATTTAGTATAAAGTCTCCAAGACTAATTTTTATTCACAACCTGTCAGAATTTTTTTTTAAAACAAAGAAAGAAATCTCTCCTGTTCTTTCCACAACACTGATTCCACTAATCTCATTCTATACTTTTTGCTTTTCTTTAAAGTCCCTTCCTAGGAGAAGACTAATTCCACTTTAAAAAAAATCCATAACTGGCTTGTCTTTCAATTAGGCAACTTTTCCCTGGTTTAAAGAGAAACTTGACCATATATATATATTAAAAAAGGTTACCTAAAACTAACTAGTTACAGTTGAAATCTCTTTCTAAAGAAAATAATGAAAGGGTTACCTCCTCTTTTCCTACCACAGGAATATAATATAGAAATCCATTGAGTTCCTGGTTAAGATGGCTGCAGAGTAAAAAGCAGCTGCTTAACCTCTCCTAACCAAAACATATAGGACTCCTCAAGAAGACATAAAAAAAATCCAGAGGAACGAAGTGACCCCACAACAGGGCACAGCATTGGAGGTACGTGGAATTGGGGCATTTGCATGCTATAAAGGGGTGAAACAGCTCTCACTAAAATGCAAGCTGAGCAATCCCTTCCCACATCCCACACCACCTACAACTCCAAAGCCAGCTCACAAGAGTTAGAGCAAGTTTGGGGCACGCATTAAGTCCTTGGCAGCTACCTGGGGTCACCAGGGCCTGCTCCAGAGAGCAGCAAGACTTAAGACCCCAAGAGGCTAAAGAACACATGGACTTTGAACACAGACCCTGAGCTCAGGCACGAGTATGGGTGAGGACACAAGCCCAGACATAGATCCTGAGCACAGACAAGGACTCTGATCCTGAGAGCAGGCGTGGAACTTGAGTGGGGACCCAGTGCAGAGGGGTGCATGACTGTGGAAGCAGCACCCTGAGGCTGTTAAAGAAGCCTCAGGCAGAGGAACAAGCAAGCAGTACACCAGGAGTCTTGACCCTGAGAACAACTAGACCTGAGACCTCAGGAGCCTAAAGAGCACAGACAGACCCTGAGTGTGAGGAAAAACCTGAGAGGGCATAGGACTAACAATGTCAGAGACAAGAACCCCAAAAGAGAAAGATCAAGAAGAAATTTATAACACTTGACAACTTTTACACAGATAAAATCCAGACAACAGAGCGAACAGCAGAGGAGAAAAAACAAGTAATCATATCCAAACCTTCCCAAAATAATGAAAACTGGTCACAAGCTATTGAAGAGTTCAAATCTGAGATGATGAGAAAGATGGAAGAGATTTGGCAAGAGAAGTGGGAAATAACTCAAAAGGAAATTAATAGGTTAGAAGACAGAAACTCCCAATTGGAGAAAGATGCCCCAAAATCAAATGAAATGGTAAGCAAATTGGAAACCAAAATCTGGCAAGAAATTAACAGTTTAAAAGGCAGAACTTCACAATTGTAAAGTGAGGCAAGTAAATTGAAGACCAGAAATGACCAGATTGAAAAGGAAAACCAAAAGATTATAGCCAAAAACCAGTCCCTAAAGGCTAGAATTAAGCAATTAGAAGCTTGTGATCTCTCGAGATAGCAAGAACAAATAAAATAAAGTCAAAAGACTGATAAAATAGAAGGAAACATGAAATATCTCAATGAGAAAGTGACAGACCAAGAAAACAGGTCTAGAAGACACAATCTGCGAATCATTGGTTTTCCTGAAAAAGCAGAAATTAATAGAAATTTGGACTCCATACTAAAAGAAATTATTCAGTAAAATTTCCCTGAAGCTCTACAACAAGAGGGTAATATAGACATTGAAAGGATCCATAGATCACCCTCTACACTAGATCCAGAGAAAACAACCCCCAGGAATATAATAGCTAAATTCAAGAGCTTCCAAGTAAAAGAAAAAAAATTTGCAGGAAGCCAGAAAGAGAATTCAGATATCAAGGAGCTCCAATCAGGATCACACAGGATCTGGCAACCTCCACACTAAAAGACCTCAAGGTTTGGAATATGATATTCAGAAAGGCAAGAGAACTGGGTCTACAACCAAGGATCACCTACCCATCAAAACTAACTACATGCTTCCAGGGGAAAGTTTGTGCATTCAACAAGATAGAAGATTTCCAAGTAGTTGCACAGAAAAGAACAGGATTAAGTGGAAAGTTCTCTATCCAACCAAATAAATAGGAACAAAAGGGAATACACCTACTTTTCAGCTGCACATGATTCATTCACAAAGATTGACCACGTAATAGGGCATAGAAACATTGCAAACAAATGCAAAAGAGCAGAAATAATAAATGTAAACTTCTCCAACCATAAATCAATAAAAATAATAATTAGTAAGGGCACCTGGACAGGCAAATCAAAAAATAATTGGAAATTAAATAATATGATTCTCCAAAACCAGTTAGTCAAAGAAGAAATCATAGAAACAATCAACAATTTCATTGAAGAGAATGACAATGATGAGACATTCTACCAAACTCTGTGGGATGTAGGTAAGGCAGTACTCAGGGGGTAATTTATATCCTTGAGTGCATATATTAACAAATTAGGGAGGGCAGAGGTTAATGAATTGGGCATGCAACTTAAAAAATTAGAAAGCAAGCAAATTAAAAATCCCCAGATGAAAACTAAATTAGAAATACTAAAAATCAAGGGAGAAATTAGTAAAATCAAAAGTAAAAGAACTATTGAATTAATAAATAAGACTAGAAGCTATTTTGGAAAAACAGATAAAATAGACAAAGTACTAGTAAATCTAATAAAAAAAGGAAAGAAGAAAACCAAATTGACAGTATCAAAGATGAAAAGGTAAACCTTACCTCTAATGAAGGTGAAATTAAGGCAATCATTAAAAACTATTTTGACCAATTATATGGCAATAAATATAGCAATCTAGGGGATATGGATGAATATTTACAAAAATACAAATTGCCTAGATTAATAGCAGAAGAAATAGAGTACCTAAATAATCCCATATCAAAAAAAGCAATTGAACAAGCCATCAAAGAACTTCCTAGGAAAAAATCTCTAGGGCCTGATGGATTCACAAGTGAATTCTATCAAACATTCAAAGAACAACTAATCCCAACACTATACAAATTATTTGATATGATAAGCAAAGAAGGAGTCCTACCAAATTCCTTTTATGACACAAATATGGTACTGATTCCAAAGCCAGGTAGACCAAAAACAGAGAAAGAAAACTATAGACCAATCTCCCTAATGAACATAGATGCAAAAATCTTAAATAGAATATTAGCAAAGAGACTCCAGCAAGTAATTAAGAAGGTCATCCATGATCAGGTGGGATTTATACCAGGAATGCAAGGATGGTTCAACATTAAGAAAACCATGAACATAATTGACCATATCAACAATCTAACAAACAAAAATCACATGATTATCCCAATAAATGCTGAAAAAGCCTTTGACAAAATACAGCACCCATTCCTATTGAAAACACTGAAAAGTATAGGAATAGAAGGACCTTTCCTAAAAATAACAAACAGTAAATACGTAAAACCATCAATAAGCATCATATGCAATGGGGATAAATTAGAAGCCTTCCCAATAAGATAAGGAGTGAAACAAGGATGCCCCTTATCATCTCTATTATTCAACATAGTACTAGAAACACTAGCAGTAGCAATTAGAGAAGAAAAAGAAATTGAAGGTATCAAAATAGGCAATTAGGATACTAAGCTATCACTCTTTGCAGATATGATGGTCTACTTAAAAAGTCCTAGAGAATCAACTAAGAAGCTTATAGAAATAATCAACAACTTTAGCAAAGTTGCAGGATACAAAATAAATGTACATAAACCATCGGAATTTCTATATATTTCAAACACATCACAGCAGCAAGAGGTAGAAAGAGAAACACCATTTAAAATCACCCTAGACAACATAAACAATTAGAAATCTATCTACCAAAAGAAACACAGGAATTATATGAAAACAACTACAAAACACTTTCCAAACAATTAAAACTAGATCTAAACAATTGGAAAAACATTCCATGCTCATGGGTAGGATGAGCTAACATAATAAAAATGACCATTCTACCCAAATTAATTTACCTATTTAGCACCATACCTATCAAACTACCAAAAAACTTTTTTACCGAATTAGGAAAAAGTATAACATAGTTCATCTGGAAGAACAAAAAATCAAGAATATCAAGGGAAATAATGAAAAAAAATGTGAAGGAAGGTGGCCTAGAAGTACCAGATATTAAACTGTACTATAGGGGCAGCTGGGTAGCTCAGAGTCAGGCCTAGAGACAGGAGGTCCTAGGTTCAAACCCGGCCTCAGCCACTTCCCAGCTGTGTGACCCTGGGCAAGTCACTTGACCCCCATTGCCCACCCTTACCACTCTTCCACCTATGAGACAATACACCGAACTACAAGGGTAAAAAAAAAAAAGTAACATAAACTGTACTATAAAGCAGCCGTCATCAAAATGGTATGGTACTGGCTAAGAGACAGAAGGGAGGATCAGTGGAATAGACTTGGGGTAATTGACATCAGCAAGACAGTGTATGATAAACCCAGAGAGCCCAACTTTTGGGACAAAAATCCACTCTTTGTCAAAAACTGTTTGGAAATTTGGAAAACAATATGGGGGAGATTAGGTTTAGATCAACATCTCACACCCTACACCAAGATAAATTCAGAATGGGTGAATGACTTGAATATAAAGAGGGAAACTATAAATAAGTGAACATAGAATAGTTTACTTGTCAGATCTCTGGGAAAGGAAAGATTTTAAAAAACCAAGCAAGAGTTAGAGAAAATTAGAAAATGTAAAATTAATGATTTTTATTATATCAAACTAAAAAGCTTTCATACAAACAAAAATAATGTAGCCAAAATCAGAAGGAAAACAACAAATTGGGAAAAATTCTTTATAACAAAAAATTCTGACAGGGGTCTAATTACTCAAATATAAGAGGAGTTAAACCAATTGCATAAAAAAATCAAGCTGCTCCCCAATTGATAAAAGGGAAGAGACATAAATAGACAATTTTCAGATGCAGAAATCAAATCTATCAATAAGCACATGAGAGGGTGCTCTAAATCTCTAATAATTAGAGAAATGCTAATCAAAACTACTCTGAGGTATCACCTCACATCTAGCAGATTGGCTAAAATGACAACAGGGGAGAGTAATGAATGCTGGAGGGGATGTGGCAAAACTGGGATATTAATGCATTGTTGGTGGAGTTGTGAACTGATCCAACCATTCTGGATGGCAATTTGGAATTCTGCTCAAAGGGCTATAAAAGAATGCCTGCCCTTCCATCCAGCCACACCATTGTTGGTTTTGTACCCCAAAGAGATCATAAATAAACAGACTTGTACGAAAATATGTATAGCCGTGCTTTTTGTAGTGGCAAAAAACTGGAAAATGAGGGGATGCCCTTCAATTGGGGAATGGCTGTACAAATTGTGGTATATGCTGGTGAAGGAATACTATTGTGCTAAAAGGAATAATAAACTGGAGGAATTCCATGTGAACTGGAAAGACCTCTAGGAAATTGATTCAGAGCGAAAGGAGCAGAACCAGAAGAACATTGTACACAGAGACTGATACACTGTGGTAAAATCGAATGTAATGGACTTGTGTACTAGCAGCAATGCAGTGACCCAGAACAATTCTGAGGGAATTATGGAAAAGAATGCTACCCACATTCAGAGGAAGAACTACAGAGTGGAAACAGAAGAAAAACTACTGCTTTAACACATGGGTTGAGATGGACATGATTGGGGATTTAGACTCGAAACTACCACACCAATGCAACTATCAATAATTTGGAAATAGGTCTTGATCAATGACACATGTTAAAACCAGTGAAAATATGCATCAGCTATGGGGAGGGGGCTTGAGCTCGGGGGGGGGTGAAGGGGAAAGTAAGAGCATGAATTATCTAACCATATTAACTTTTCTAAAAAATAAATATTAATAAATGATAAAAAAATTGTGAAACACTTAAAAAAAAGAAATCCACTGAGTTAATAAAGGAATTCAACTTTAGGGGAATGTGGGACAAAAAAATGGCCATCTAAATTAAATTTCTCTGGGAACAAATTGAAAATAAATGCATATCTGATTAACTTTAAAATATTGTCTCATTCAGTCCTCTTGCTTTCCCTCTCTTTCAGTCTTACAAATAGTAGAACAAAGGTGTTCCCAGTTGAGTTAGACTTGAGTAATTCAATTGGGTTTTTTCCTCTCCTAGTGCTGATAAAATGAAATAGAATTTGTGAAGTGTTTAATGTAGTGCCTGGTCTATAGTTGGTGATTAATGAATGCTTGCCTCCACTTTTATACACAAACTTTAGTTTTCATAAAAGTATAAAGAACATAGTTAAAAATACTTCTTGATTTCTTAAACATGTGAAAAAATTGAAATAATTCTGGCTACTACTATATATGTGTACTTCCATTTTTTGTATTCTTGGAGTTTCAGGATAGGCTCAAATTATTATAATGTCTTTTCTGGTTGTAAATCCTATATCCCTAAAGGGGGGAAAACTACTGGTACTTATATTAATATAAAGATACTTTATCCATCATTATTTAATTGAATTATATAATCTCAGAATTTTAGATCTGAGGAGGTCACAGAATCCATTTAGTTGTACCAATCCTTGAAAGCAAGCAACCTGTTATTATAATATGCTCAATAAGTACTCATCCACCTACAATTTGAAGACTTTTATCAAGGTGAAAGATTTCCATCTTTAATATTCTTTCTCCTTGCTTCCCTCAAGAAAAAATAAAGATAATTTAAAATCTCTTACCCTATGGAAAATTTTTTCTAGATACTTTCCCCCTCCCCCCTCATAACCTTATTTGTCATCTTTTCTTTATTGCCTCCTCATTCACTAAACTTTCAAATTTTTTACCCTTGGCAAGAAAATCTGCGTCAGCTTCTTCAGTCTTGTGTTGTGTTCTCTTTTGTTAGTGATGATAGCATATCTCTATCTCCTGTCTTCTCTCCCTTCTCCACCATCAACTATTATAAGGTCTTCTACATTGTCTAGTATTTTGCCATCATTTTGTAGATAAAGAAACTAAGGTCCAGAGAGAGGCACTAACTTATATAAGATTAAGAGGTAATAAGAGCCATGATCTGAATCTTAAGATCAGTATGGTGATAGGCCCTATACCTCTACTAATTAGCCATCTTCTAAATGTGATCTATTTTTGACAAAGGAGCATATGGGAGAATAGGATTGAACCAATTCTAGTGGAACACAATTAGTAGAAATAACATGTTATTATAGATTTTCATTGTTTCTCAAAAATGTTACTGATTATATATATAAGCATTTTGAAATGGAATACTGGGCCCTGCCCCCACCTCACACTCCAAACCAAGTGCCACACCTACCCCTCTACCCAGTGCTGGCTGCACTTCGCCCTCCCCCTTATCCCACACAGGGGAGGGAGGAAGTGCTCCCATTGGGTGTCTGGGTAGACAGGCTGGTGAAGCTAAAAAATATCATCAGGCATGGTGGAGAAGGGAAAGGGAGCAGCTCTGCTCGAGGTCCTCTGCCTTTCAGACTCACTGAGGGGGATGGAGAGTGGCACATGCATCCATAGAGAGCTCTCTGCATGCCATTTTGGCACCTGTGCCATAGCTTTACAATCATTGATATAGTATATGTGGGAATTGTTACTACAGTATGTATATATATATATATATATATATATATATATATATATATTATGTATATGAACATGCATTTTAAAGTATGGTCAGCAGCTAAGCAAGATTTTATTCAGTATTAATGAAAAGTATCCATAATCCTAAGAAATTAATATAAGTATGAACATGTTCAACAAAAAGAAGATTCATAGAATTTCTCTGAGCACATGAATTAGAGGTTAAAAAATTTATAAAATGTTTTAGCAAAAGCATATTGTTCCATTGACAAGTAGTAAAGACTGGTAACTTGAACACAAATGGGTTTATATCCAAATATAGTCTTAAGAAAAATCAAAGGTCTAAGGGTAGAATCAAAGACAAAATCCAGGTGAACTAAACTAATAATTCATAAATAGTTGTTGAACAAAAGGCTTTCGTGATTTGTCTTCTTTAATTTTTTACATTGTTCTCATTTGTTTTCCAAAATTTCCCTCTATCCCTCTGATTTTAAAAATTATATATTTTAGCTTTTCAAGTTTTGAGGTTTTGCTTTTAGCTATTTTGAGATTGTCTTTTTCTGAGTTTGTGTCTTGATCTTCAGTGCTACTGTATTATCATGTTCAAGTTTTTATTTTATTGTTATTACTGTTGGCTCATTTTTCTAGCTTATCTTTTCCCTTTGAACTTTATATGTTAAAGTCCAGGTCTATTTTTTGCATGGGAATAGGCATTAACCAAGTTTCAGACTTTTTGGTACTACTGTTGTTGGAGCTAATTCTTGGGAGTTTGGAAGTTTTGGGTGCTTCCAAAGTATTATGGTCCTAGGAGAGCTGTGGTCACTGCTTTCCTGGTCTGTGCCCTGGTCCTTTTCTGGGAAAGGACCCTGGTTCTTTGGGACTGTAGTTAATACTTCTCAGAGCCCTTGCTCCTTTGGATTAGCAAGAAATATTTTTACCCCAGAACCCCAACTCCCTCATGACTAAAAATGATCTTCTTCACCATTGAACTGTTACGTAGAAGTGGATATCAACAATTGCAAAACAGCATCTGGTCCCATGTCAAGTCATCTCTTTATGACCAGTTGCCAGATGACTTTACTGTCTCTGGCTTGAGAGGTCTTGAAGCTACTGTTGCTTCTGTTACCACTTGTTCTCTTCCACTGCTGTTGCATCCCTGTGGATACATAGTCAGGTTCCACATTCATGTCACAGTTCTCTCCTTGTGACTTTCTAAATTGTCATGGACTGGGAGAAGGTCTCTCAAACTTTTTTGTGCTTTCTCACTCCAGAATTTGAGTTGAGGCATTGTTTTTAGATTATTTGGAGAGGAATATTGAGAAAGGATGGTTGAATACTTTCTCTACTTTCCTATTTAGAAAAAAAGAGACTGATACAGGCTCAAAATAACAGAATTTGGAGAATCAAGGATTCATGTTCAAATATTGTCTCTGCTAACTTATTATCTTTGGGACTTTTGGAAAGTAATAACTACTATGGGAGTTAGGTCCTCATCTATAAATAAGAATTGTTGTATTAGATACCCTCTAAGTTTCATTTCAGCTCTAAATTTATAATACTTTGACTAAGAAGGGAGAGGTTTTACATAAAGCCTGAATATAGTTTGAT
The DNA here is from genome assembly GCF_016433145.1 of Gracilinanus agilis. Classification (NCBI taxonomy): domain Eukaryota; kingdom Metazoa; phylum Chordata; class Mammalia; order Didelphimorphia; family Didelphidae; genus Gracilinanus; species Gracilinanus agilis. The sequence continues at coordinate 188,524,023 of NC_058131.1, read as the reverse complement.
GTTATTAAGAAGTAAAAATGATAATAATGTCTACAAACATATAATAATTCTTACAACATTTTACACATTTTAAAACTTATAAGTTGTAACATATCTTTTTTTTCCTGCAATAAGTTGATTTATAAAATTTCTTATTGATTTCAAAAGATGTTGAGATTAATCCTTCATAATGAAAACAGGCTTAACACACTGAATGTTAGGCATATAAGCATGTCATCAATGACCAGTATATATATTTTTCTAAATGTAACCATGATTTTAGTTAGTCTAGGATTATATTATGAAGGGATTTCTTAAGATATTGGTTTTTTTAACTGTTAGTGGTATGGCATAGTTTTATTGCGTTGTTCTCCATTTGCAAATTTTATGAATCTAGAAAAAATTTTCTCATATACTGATATATTTATCCAAATTCGTAACTTTCTTCAGTAATGGGAAAACTTTTATACCACTAAGAATTATAAAATAGCCACAACTATTTTTAACTTTACATGTTTCTTTTTGATGAAGATAAAGTTTTAGATTTAAATTAACTACTGTTATCAGTAAAAAATACTTTATTCTAATCTTTCATAGACTAGTTTTTTTTTAATATTACCATAGCTATTAGCAGCATGTTAATTTTTTTCCTTCATAGAAAGTAAACTCTTTTTGTATAGTTCTTTGTTTTAACTAGATTTATCATTATGTTTCTGACTTCAGATTTCCTATATTAAAGTATAAATTAATCAATGATAATCCTTACAGCTGTTAGGTCCATATAAATGGTTTTACTTATTTACTTAGGATGAATTAGGCTGTTTCACAGAAAATGTTTTTTATCCTTAATACTCCTTTCATTTTTACCACATATTTCTTGGTGCTTTGTCATGACCAAACCTCTTTAATCATGGCTTTCAATGGTCCTTGAATTCTTTATTTGACCAAACTAATAGTGGATACTATATCTGTAACAAGTACTGAAGTACATCCTTTAAGACTTAAGATTTTTTGGTGGAGTTATGATTTTATCCAACCATTCTGGAGAGCAATTTGGAACTATGCACGAAGCACTCTAAAACTTTACCTACTCTATGATCCAGTAATACCACTACTAGGTCTGTATACCAGAGAGATTAGAAAAAGCAGGAAAGGCCTTATTCATACAATAAATATTTATTGTAGCCATTTTTGAGGTAGCAAGGAATTAGAAACTGAGATAAGGCCCATCAACTGAGGAGTGCTCAAATGAGTTGTGATATAAGATTGTAGCTATAAAAAATGATGAACAGGATCATCTCAGAAAAACATGTAAAAACTTACATGAACTGATATCAGTAAAGCAACATGACCAGAACCAGAAGAAAACTTTATATAAAATAGTGATTCTATTTGATGAACAATCGTGAATGACCTAGTTATTCCTATCAGATCCAAGACGATCCAGAAACTTATGATGAAAAAAGTCTGCTTTCAGAGAAAGAACTGAATTGTCGACCCAAACAGACTATATTTCACTTTCTTTCTTCTTTGTTTTTCTGTTTGAGATGTCTTCCATAAATTGACCAATAGAGAAAAAAAAGTTTATATATTGTACATGTGAAATCTATATTAGATTGCTTACCATCTCAGGGAGGGGAGACAGAAAGGAAGAATTTGGAACTAAATTGTAAAAAACCAAATGTTAAATTGTTTTGAAAAGTAATTGGTAAAAATAAAATATTTAAAATTCACAATTTTTTCACTTTTCCCTGTAGTAGCATCTATTTTCCAAAACCTTAGCCAAGAAGCCATTTCGAGCAGCTAATAATGATAGTTACCTAATTGGCATTTATTTATTTGTCTGAACAAGTGATGCTTGTTGACTGAAGTATAAAAATCTGTTTGGATTCTCTGATGCACATAATTCTATCTATGCTTTTACCAATAGGCTATTTTCCCTTCTCTGCAACTTAAGTGTCATATAAAACTAATATTATTTATATTTACCTTTTTTTCAAAATATAGATATTTAGTTAATATGAGTTTTTCTTTATATAATGATGTTTCCTTCACATGGTGAACACAGACATATATATATATATACATATATATGTATGTATGAATATGTATATAGATATACATATTTACACTTTGATCAGTACACTACCTAAGACGACATTAAAAAAAATACTTGGGACCACTGATAAATATCATTTATTTTCACTTTTAGAAATTTTCTTGGGGGCAGCTGGGCAGCTCAGTGGATTGAGAGTCAGGCCTGGAGTCAGGAGGTCCTAGGTTAAAATCTGAAGTCTATTGACTCCAAGGCAGAAGATAAAGTTTTAAAAAAAAAGATATTTTCTTGTGTTATTCATTAAAAGTAGAAATGGAGAATACAGAGTAAAATTTTTAATAACCAATGACTTGGTATTAGATTATATTATTTTTCCTGAAAGTATTTTACTTTAACGTGAAGAGAAAGCCTATACTTAAATTGAGGTTTCCCAATCCATGCTTCAACTTTCACATAAAGTAATCATGGGTGATCATCTCAGCATTATCTTGCTACCTCTAATCTGCTCCTTTCTACCATAATGAACAGCTTCTTTGGGGCAGTCTGATATCTCAGCCATCACATCAATGTGTCCATGAATCCATATCCCAAACTCATATGGGATTCTTACTCAGGAGCTCCAACACTAAGATACAACCAAGTACAATGATCATTGCAAATATGTAAAATTACCCACGACCCACTGAACCTACTTTCTGACTCTAAACACAAAAACATACTTCAATTTCAGATCCAAGCCAGACTTCTAACAATCTTGCCAACTAGTGATTTGAAGTGCATAATACTATATAATTTCCTTACACATTCCCAGAATAAAACTTGGGTCACCTCTCTCTATATATATATTCTCGTTCTTGATCAATATATTAGATCCTTGAGGGTAGCCCCCACCCATTTTCTCTGTGTCTCTCTGTCTGTCTGTCTCTCCCTCTCTTTCACATTATGCCTTTCTCCTCTCCCCTGCCTGTCTCCCCTTACTCCCCCGCCTCCCTTCTTTCTCAACATTTTTTATCTACCGTACTTAGAACAGTTTCTGGCTCATAGTAAGTGCTTAATAAATACTTCTTCACTCATGCATTCATATTTCCTAAGTAGCACTTAAAGGAAAATTAGTGTAAGAATGCTTTCATTCAGTGTACTTTTGTAGAAAATTGTCATGTAGAAAAGTGCAGGTCTATAATTTTAAAAATCAGACTTGGGCAGCTATAGCAAATCCATGATGTCTGAAAAAAAAAAAAACAACTAAAAACCTAGAATCAATCATGAACAACCGTGATACTCCACACCCACAACTCTCAATTATAATTCCAACAATTTTTCTATTCAAATAATGAGTCTTCAGTGAAATGTTATTGTTTTAGATTATTGCTAGTGCAATGGAAAATAATTTAAACATTTTAAATGAATGTCTACCATTTTAAATAAATTCAATGTTTTTAAAAGAGACATCATATAGTAAACAAATATGCCCTTTCAAATAATTCCCTTTTCAACATTATTAAAATGAAATCATGTATCCAATTCTTAATTCATCCATCCAAATTATCAATAGTAGGTTTCTTAAAGTCTGACTGGCTGCAATCTTATCTCTTACTTTAATGTTCTAATTTCTCTAGCTGCTTTCAGTAACATTTTAATTGTATGTTTAGTCGGGGTTTACATAGGCTAAATAGTGCTCTGAAACATCAATTTGCCTTATACACTCTATTAAAGAAGTCATAAAACAATCTCAATTAGTCTAGAGTAGGAAATTGCCCAGCTTTGGATTTTCATAACTAGCATACTCATAAATATCACAGTATTTAAGAAAGTTGCTATTTAGCTGTTTGTAAGGCTATATTGGTGGATAAAGTGTTAATGATAAAAATAATATTGTAGAGCTCTTCTCTTTATATAAAGTGGATCTGAGACACTTATTTGCTTTGTGACACTGAGAAAATAATTGAAACCAGTGGTTCCCAAACTTTTTTGACCTACCGCCCCCTTTCCAGAAAAAAATATTACTTAGCGCCCCCTGGAAATTACAAAACTATTTGTTGAACTCAGAATAGAATGTAATACAAAAAAAGTGTGGCCATCACTGCACCCCCTGGATCCCTGCAGCACCCCCCAGGGTTCGCTAGTGCCCACTTCGGGAATCACTGATTTAAACTGTGCATGCCTCAGTTTCCTCAAGTATAAAATGGAATGAAAACACCTACTTCAAAGGCTTGTTATGAGGAACAAAATCAGATAATATTGATTAAGAATTAAGCACAATTACTTGCAATAGTAGACATTTAATATATTCTTGTTTCCTTCCTTGTGAAAACAACCTATTTTACTCACATTTAATAATTTTTTATATTTTATTTCTGTTTCAAAATATTAATTATGCCCTTCAGTTCCAAAATACAGTTTCTTCTTGGGATTAACATATATTATGAAAATATATTTTAAATGTCTTTGCTAAGACTAATATTTAAAATATGATATTTTCTTAAGAGCTAAGACTATACTTAATTATATAATTAATTATTGGTTAAAGAATAATACATGACATTTGATTTAGATCCTTAAGAGCTGGATTTAAATCCTAGCTCAATTTACCATGCATAACTATTATTCCATATAAATTATATATAATTTGATTATGTATAATATTAAATATATTATACAAATACATTATTTACTACATGTAGTGACTTACTCCTATGGGTCTCAATTTTTTTTTCAACTATAAAATGAGATGCTTTTACTAGATTATTTGTTAACCTCTTTTTAGGCTAGAAATCCTAAAATATCAAATTTACAAATTTCAACCAAGACAGCTTTTGGAAGAGGAGGAATTATTTTTTAATGTGAATTTATTCTTATAATATTGTGCATTAAGAGGTCTTTCATTTGGGCAAATTGAGATTATAGACCTAAAGAATGTCTACAGTCTTAGCTTACAGGAGCATATAAATACATACATACATACATATATATATATATATATATATATATATATATATATATAT
>NC_058131.1:188506009-188516049 GCF_016433145.1 Gracilinanus agilis | reverse complement strand
ATAAATACATACATACATACATATATATATATATATATATATATATATATATATATATATATGAAGAAAGAAATGAAAAAGATAAATTGCCATTAATTTATCATTTCTAGATATCTATGTCTATCTTTATCTATATGTCTATATCTACATGTCTGTTTATCTATTTTTCTTTATGTACCAGTCTGAAATTGAATTTATTTCATGATAGTACTAAAAGAGAAAGACAACCATGGCAGATTGGTACTCCAAAAGAATACATTTCTTATCCATATAAATATGCTAGTTCCATTTTTTAAACAATCACAAAAAATAGAAATATCAAGTCACATATCCTAGTATGTCATGCCCTTCTCCCCCAACACCAGGTGCCCCCTGCCCCTCCCCTTACTCCACACAATGGAGGAAGGAAGTGTAGAGAGGGGGATGGGTCTGGCCCAAGCACTCTGCTCCCCTACAGCTCTGCCACTTTCAACCTCCCACCTTACCTCCTGTGTGCTCTCATTGAACTGCTGAGCAGAGGGGTGGGAGATGTGAAAAAATGTTGTCAGGCATGATGGAGAGGGGGAGGGGAGCATCTCTGCCCAAGTCCCTCTACCTTTATAGTAATGAACTATGGTGGGAGGAGAGAGTTGTGTGGGGTGGGGGTCTGTGTTTCCACAGAGAGAGCTCTGCGTGCCATCTTTGTCCTAGTGTCTAAACCATGTATCAGTACTTTTACTTAACTTCCTATTTGGTGCTTTAACATTTATGTTAATTTTATTTTTAAAAAATGACAATTACTAGAGGCTATACATAGAATCATTAATATTTTGAAACAAATTGAAAATAAGTAAGATTTTAAGATGTCAGTTAAATAAGTGATATTCTTATTTTGAAGTATCACTTTTGTCTTATTTCTCCTCTGTTCTAACTCTAGGAGTGTTTGTGACAGGAAACGAACCACTAAACAATCCAAATTTCCCACCATCTCTGTCCATTCCTATGTCAATGGAATACTTTTTTTTTTTAATAGCCAAGTTTTGGCCTCCCTAAAAGTGTCTATTTTTGTCTTCTACACAGTGAAGTCCACACATATTTGAAAACTGCATTTCAGAAAATTTAGAAGGTATGATGCTTAGGGAAGGTGACATAACATTTCTTTACAGATAGCATTATGTGGTGGTATCCAACTTGTCCTCAAATTTTTTATATAAAATGAAATAAAAATATCATGACAAGTATATGGTCCAATAAATTGATAATGAGATCTGACATTACAAAGGCCTGAGTCTAAACCCATTCTCTCTCACTTAGTAGTTATGTCACTCTTTGTCATTGTCTTTCTGTGCCTCAGTTGTCTCATTTGTAAAATGGACATAATAATATTAATTTCACTTGGTTATTAAGAGGATAAAATTAATGATTTGATTCTACATAATGTAAGATTAAAAATCAATGTCCAAATATTCCAAGTATTATATTTAACAAGATTTTTTAATATTAACTTGAAGTAAAAGGAATAAAAGAAAAAAGTAAAAGCCTGAGTAAAAGCCAGCTTTCCCAGCTGCCCATGTGGAAAAAGAAAGGAAGAGGTGGACTTACAGCAAACTTATAAACATTATTTAAGGATGCAAATGTGGGGGAAGGGAAAAGGATTCTGGGTAATGTAGTTCAGGGATTCAAGATTTTCTAATTACACAATAATGTTTTATATAAATGTTGATATCGTTATATAAAAGCTAGCTTACAATCATGTTATCATATTTACTTATAGCAAATATAACAATGTTCTAATGAATAATCTTTTTGTTAAATTAGAAGATGGGAATAAACAATGAGATTAAATAATTTAGTCCATTCATTTTATAGATAGGAAAATGGAGACTCAAGAGAAGGAAAGGAACCTAGTCAAGAAAGCAAGTGGTAGAGCTGGAATTCACTCTCAGCATTAGATTCCAAATGCAGAACTCTTGTTAAAATACACATTGGCCTCTCAAATACTTTTTCCTAGAGAAAGCTGCTTAAAGAGTCTAATCAACAGGAATTACAACACTTGGAGCATAATTTTCTTGAGTGATTTTGTAAGTTAATTTCACTAAATATTTTCATCATATATAGTTTTATTTATATATCACTTTCCAACTGCACTCCTCCAAAAAATCTTGGCCAATCTTATTCCTTAACTGCCATTATATAAAATGGTTATAATAAGATGAAGGATTTTGAATTTAAATCTGTCTTTATGATAATCTATTCTAAAATGCTCAATGTAAAAATATGAATTCATGAGATAATATTCCCTAAAGTTATACAACTAGTAAATAACTAATAAAAAAAACAAAATTATATTAGATTAAATCTTACCACTCCTTATACTCAATGATTCTGCTTTTCTAAAATTCAATGACTTTCTCACAATATATTGGAAAAATCATATAAAAAAGGCTGATCTTTAGAGTTATTAACATTATCTCAATATTCATCTTTCTGTGCTCATTGGGGATAGCAAAAAATGATTGATAATGAATTTTTGAACTATCACAGAAAAATTCATGGTCTACTTGGTGCTCTACAATTCTTGGGTCAAATAAGTAGGTCAAAATGTTATAGAAGCCCACCTGAACAAGTAGAAAACACTTCAAAGAATAAATTTAAATAATTTCAATACTGGATTTTACTGAATATCCTTGATTTTGATTTTTGTTTAGATGGGATATGAGAAACATTTTAATTTTTTAAAATATTTATGGTATTATGCTTTTTTATGTTCAAAGATATTTTGTTTTTCCCAATTAGATGTAATAATTTTTCACTTATATTTTCCAAAATTATAAGATCTATACTGTCTCTCTACTTTTTCTTCCCCACTCTTAGAAATGGTAAATAACTTGATCTGTATTATACATGTATCACCCTGAAAACATACTTCCATACTGGGTATTGCTATAAGAGAAGACTCCTTTGAAATAAACCCCAAAATAAAATGGTAGATAAACTAATGTGGAAAACAGTACTCTTTGAACTGAATCTGACTCAAACAATTCTTTCTCTGTAGGTAGGCCACATTCTTTGTAATAAGTACTATGGGATTATCCAAGATCGCAGCTTGTTAAACCATTCCCCAATTGATGGACATCCCCTCAATGTTCAATTCTTCAACAGTACAAAAAGATGCTATAACTAATTTTATATAAGTAGGTTCTTTCCCCCTTTTTTATGATCTATTTGGTATACAGACCCAGTAATGGTATTATAGAATCAAAGGGTATGGACAGTTTTATAGCCCTTTGGGTATAATTCCAATTTGCTTTCAAGAGCAGTTTACCAATAATACATTAGGGTCCCAATTTTGCCACATTTCCTCCAACTTATAGGTATGAGTTGGTACCATAAGTTGTTTTAATTTGTTTTTCTCTAATCAAGAGTGATTTTGAGCATTTTTTATGATTATTGACAAGTTTGAATTCATCACTTGAAAATTGATTGTTTATATTCTTTTTCAATGGAGGAATGGTTTGTATTCTTATAAATTTGAATTAGTTCTCAATAGTTTTAAGAAACTAAGACCTTTATCAGAGAAATTTGTTATAAAAATTCCCCCACTTTGTTGTTTCTCTTATGATTTTGGTTACATTGGTTTTATTTCTTTTAATTTAATATAATTTTTTATTCATTCATTCATTCATTCATTCATTCATTCGTTTGTTTGTTTGTTTTAAAGCCCTTACCTTCCATCTTTGAGTCAATACTGTGTGTTGGCTCCAAGGCAGAAGAGGGGTAAGGGCTTGGCAATGGGGATTAAGTGACTTGCCCAGGGTCACACAGCTGGGAAGTGTCTGAGGTCATATTTGAACCTAGGACCTCCTGTCTCTAGGCCTGGCTCTCAATCCACTGAGCAACCGAGCTGCCCTGCCCCCTTAATATAATTTTTTAAAAAGCATCTTATAGTTTTTTCTCTCTGTTGGTCATAAATTCTTCCCTTTTCCATAGATCTGCTATGTAAAGCTATTCTATTTCCCCTTAATTTACTTATGGTATTACTCTTCATATATAAATCACATACCCATTTTGACTATATCTTGGTATATAAGGTATGAGCTATTTATTGGTCTATGCCTTGTTTCTGCCATACCATTTTTCAGTTCTCCCAGCTGCTTTTGTTAAATAGTGAGTTCTTATCCCAAAATCTGGAGTATTTGGGTTTATCAAATACTTGGTTGTTAAGGTTATTTATCCTTGTATATCATGTATCTAATCTAGTCCACTGATCCACCATTCTATTTCTTAGCCAGTACTATACTCTTTTGATGATTACTGCTTTATAGTACAATTTGAGATCTTGTACTGCTAAGCCAAGTTATTTGATTATTTAGAATCTTAAGTATAACAACATACATTCCTTTTTATGTAGATAGTAAAAGGAATATCCTTTTTATTTTTCATATAAAGAAAATAAATCAGAGAGATTAAATTAATTGCTTATATATAATTTTTAACCATCATTTCTAGGATGAAAACCTTTGAAAAGAAAGCCTCTTTTCTTTCCATTATACTATTCCAACTGCTTCTCAGATTTAGTACTTTTTATTGAATTTATTACTAGAGGAAATGATAATTTAATAGAGACTTGAGCCATAGATCATGAAATCATAGACTTAGAGGCACCCAGACTTATTCTTCAAAAAGTAGCATACTTCCACCCTTCATACTGCAGCCTTCTCAGTGAGAGTTAACCTTCAGCTGCTGAAGTATAAATACCAATCCCCATTGATGCCCCAATTCCAACTATCTTGCTCCTTTCCCTTTTAAAGCTATCTTTCAAATTTATCTGACCATAGCCACCTGCCCTTTCAATGTGATCCCAGGAATATGTGCTTCCCAGTTAATAAAATCTTCCTTCTTCTTAAGCCCCATTCATTCCCATTACCTCCATCTCCCAACTATCATTGAGTCTTGATTCCTGTCTGATGACACAGCATCGCTGGCTGGGCTTTCTCGTGCCACTTGCACTGTCACTCAAAAATCATGACTCATTAGTGGTCTTGTAGTAAAATATTCCTTAATTCCCATTTCTGCTTCTTGACACCTACAAAATTATTTGGTTACTTCTCATTTGAGGTATATTCAATCCAAATGCATCACTCAGGCAAGATTCTAGCCACTCCATCAATCCACTGATCATTAGTTATTGTGTTCAGTGGCCTACTTTCCTCAGCAACTTCTGAAATCAAACTAGAGGATTTGCTACTCACATATACACCTAAAAGAGCCTGCTCAGTTCCTCAGTCTATTGTGTGAATTAAATATCTTGGGCAACTGCAAACCAGTCCAATCCCAGAAGACTCACCAAAGTGAGTATCTTTATAGCCATTTCTGGCAAGTGGTTGCATGGAGGTGACTGCACTGAACTCAAATCTGGGACCTGATCTTATTAGTTACAAAAGTTGGAAACTTTATTTCCCTTTTTCTCTTTATATATTTAGTATAAAATTTCCAAGATTAATTTTTAATCATAACACTAGTCAATTTTGATAATCTATTTCTTCTTTCCTCCTCTGCCATTCATAGAACTGATCTTGCCTTCACCCAGAGGGATAATATTTCCACAATCAGAAACTCTGAAATTCCTCTAACTATTCACAATATTTTATCATTTTATCATTCCATTTCCATTCTGACTTATAACCTTAAACCTTTTTTTGTACTCCTCATGACATCCAATAACAACTTATGAGTCTGTTTTTTTCATGAACATCTCCGCAAATAGCTATACTCTTCTCTCTTTTCTACAATGATCATTTGGTAAACCAATTCCCAACTCTACAATGTGTTTTTTTTCTTTTGAGTCCTTTTCCCCATTATTCTGTCATTGATCTTCACCAGCTCAGATTTAGTTTTGGATATTCTTACCATCCATTGCCTTAGCTCTTGCTCTCTTTTTACTGAAGGAAGCAAGAAAAAACAAAACAAAACTGTGCTGAATGGATAGATATTACAGAATCCCAACTGATCCCTCATTGTGGAAGGGCAATTCTTTTATACCTCTATAATAAATGCACTATTCTGTTCAGCACTATAGCTTTTCCTGATCTTTTTATTTCTCCTTGAACCATGTATAGCTCCCCTTACTCTCACTCACTTAACTGAGAACCTTGACATATTTGACAAAAATATGAAATAATTTACTGAGTTCACTCTTCTAAGTATCTTATCTTACACTTCACTCTAATTCCTTTTCTTAGTTTCTCTTAGTTTCTCCTTTCTTAGTTTCTTTTACCACCATATCCTCACCATGACAAACCCTTCTACCTGCAGAAATGATACCATTCCATTCCATCTTCTCTAGCAGATTCTTAGAGATCACCTTGTCCAAATTCTTGAATTTTGTGGATGGCCATTACCAGTGATACTTGGTCTTGGTCAGATACGTAGAAAGTATCACTAGTCTCTAAATTTATAGATGCTGTATGTACCAAGCTTTAAAACATATATTTGCCCTCAGAATGTCATTTATTAAAACTTAAAATATTAAATCTATGCCCACCACCTTATGCCCAAAACAATATTCTTATTACCCCCAAGTGAAAGATACCATTTATTTATTCTAGATATATAAATTATTTTGTTTCTGTGAAAGGAATTTGAGATTTTAATTTTCATATCAAAACTTGTTCAAAATTCAGCTATAAAACATATTAATGCAAATGACTAAAGTTTATAATATAAATCTCTAGGCATGACCTTAGTTATAAGATATTTTTAACTTAGAAGAGACTAGCAATCAATAAGAATAAGTTTCCTATGATGGAAAATCTGATGTTCACTGAGCTTTTCTAATAGTTTGGAAATTATTGTTGGTAAAAAGAAAACAAAACACCTCATTCTCCTCAAAATTTCTTTTTTTTTCTGATGAGGATGCTAGTATGTTCTCAGTCTCCTAGGGATACAAAATGGGAATCCTTTTTACCATTCATTTAAACCCACAGACAACAGGCTTTAATCAAACTTTAACTTAGTTTATATTATTCATTACCTCAGAAAGAATGGCTTTTTTTCCTCCCCACCAGAAAAAAAATATTATAGTCGGAATTATACTTAGAGAGTTATCAACTGGAATTCATCTTCATTTTTTAATAAATAAATAATTATGTGTAGCAATAATTACAGGGGATAAAATTCACAACTATCACTCTGAAGGATTAAACAGATTCTGACAAAAGGATTTTTAATAGCTCTCAACTTATATAATGTATAATTCTGGTGACATCAGCTTGTTTATAAAATACATGTATAATGAATTTAAATATTAATAGTTGAAATTATCTTCCTTCAAATGGGTTTCATTTTGCATATTTCTGCAAATCTCATAACTCACTTATAATGTAGCATTTCATTCAGGAGATTAACATGATGAATTAGTATTTAGATTTATGCAAGCAAAAGTCCCCAAAGCTGTATAGGAAGTTTTCTAATTCACTGAATGTTCAGTGTACCTGTTACCATAGTAACAGAATAGGGAATAGGAAGAGAAATTTTATTTCTTTAATTTTCCTGTGCTGATGTTAGGAGCCTGTATCTAGAGATTTGGGAGATTTGTATACAAAAACCCACATAGCTCTAATATATCCAAATATTTTTCAACATCTTCCCATTTCTGTATTTTTCCATGTCTTATTTTTTTACTCCTAAATAGCTTTAATATTTAATAACATAATTTAAAAATATAGTTACTGGTGCATTCTCAATTAAATTTCACTACAAACCTGCCTCTCTAAAAGAAAAAAATGGAATAAAACAAAAATACCATAAGTGGGTAAAATAGGGATGATCTGCCCCCTTTTGATAGTAAAACATTCTACTATGAAGAAGCAGATGTGTCATACTATCATAACCATTGCTAATTTTCGGAAAGAGAAAGTTCACTTTGTACTTTTCTCTTAGTGATAAAACTCATCTACTTTTATTGTCTTAAAAAAATAATACAGGGTATTACTAAAGTCTTAGTGAGAGCTGAAACTGTAATGAAGCTTTCTCTAAATCACCCCCTTCCAGTTATGGATGCAATTTCCACTTTTATAAGTATTAGTTGTATAACCATGGGTAAATCACAATCGATCAGAGTTTCAATGTCCTTTTCTATAGAAATGGAGGCCATCTAAGATGTTCCAGTTGATCCAGGTATGATCTTACCTTAACTCTCCCAATATTCCCCTCTAAACAATTTTAAAATAACACCTCAAATCAAACTCTGGAGCAGCAGAGGCAACAAAAGGTAGGGGTGAAACAATTTTCTAGTCCAATATAATTTAGGAAGATGACAAGAAATATCCGTAACAATAGGGTAATGGTTGGGCCTGGTGTACAAGGCAGGCTGCCACAGCAATGCCAATAACAGGTTTTGGACGAAGCTACAAAAATGGCAGCAGCAACTTCAGGTACTCTCACCCCACAGATGGTAATGGATTTGGACAACTGGTCAGGAAGAAATTACAAAGCACTCTTTACTGGCACTGGGTTCACAACCCTTTTGCATTGCCTATGTGAAGTTCCAAGTCACAGCTCCCATGTAAAGAGAACACTAGAACTTGTGACTATAGAAAAGAACGGGGACTGTAGTCACAATTCCAGTGCCAAAAGAAGAGATAAAACTTGTGGGCAAGAGGGAGCAAGGGCTATGGTACAGCTTCAAAGTGAAGCTCCCCTACAAGGGATTAAGGACTCTGATTTCAGTAACAAGACAGAAAGAAGCAGCTCTTTGGACTCTAAGAGAGCAGGTGACTTAGTGACAGCTTCATGGCCAAAAGGAGCCTTGGCACTTGTGGCTTGCAGGGGAACAATATCTTTTTCTAGGTAAAGACCAGAATAGTTTGTGAAAAGCAAAAACAGAAAAAGAAAACCATACTCCTAATTTCCCTAATGAATATTTATGAAAAAAGTTAAATAAAACACTAGCCAGGATATTACAGCACTGTATCACAAAGGTGATCAGATAGGATTTAGACCAAGAATGCAGGGCTCATTCAATATTAGGAAAATTATCAGCATAATTTACAACATCCATAACAAAATCAACAAAAATATTTTGACTAGTCAACAGCAGCACCAGACTCAAGATGTTGACCAGAAGGAGGCTGATGCAAGGAACTGTATGAAAACCACTAGTGTGAGATGAAATATTTCCCAAACCTTTATGTTTATGAAGCTAATTTATTGACTTGAGAGGGCTCATCATTCTTGAAAATGCTCCATATGATAAGGGAGCCTTCAGAATCAAACTCATCTTCCCAGCACAGTATCCATTCAATCCTAAAATCACAGTTAAAACTGTTTTATCATCCTAACATCAATGAAAAAGGGCAGGTCTGTCAGCCAGTAAAATGCTGAAAACTGGAAATCGGCAATCAAAACTGACAGTCATCCAGTCCCTCATAGCACTGTTCAGTGACCTCCAGCCTGAGTATCCCTTTGGGGTTGACCTAGCTGAAGAATAATCTAAGGATTGTAAAAAATTCTGGAAGAACATTGAAGAGCTTACAATGAAAAATATGGGTAAAAGTGACCTGTGAACTAAATTTTCCATGATTCTCTCTAGCCATAGTCACTTGAGACCTGGAGCTGTGCATTTCCAACACCCAGGAACCAAGACTCAATGGGAAATTGACAGGTGCCACCTTCTGTAGTTACTACCTTTTTACAGTTTTCTTAATCAAACGTGGTCCATGTAAATCTATCAATAAAGGATTAAAATTTTAAGATGTTTTAGTTATGTTTTCTTTGTTTTAAAAATCACTGCTTCAAACTATCTTAAAACAATGGGCTTTTCTAGTCCAAATCTATTCCAAATTTTCAGTTTTATTCAGGTTTAAAACAGAAAATTAGTGAGTGGTACAGACAGAAAACTCCTCCAAAAATTATGACAATCTCAATAAATGCAGAAAAAGCTTCTGACAAAATACAACATCTGTTAAAACATGAGAAATTGAAGTAATAAATGAAGGTTTCCTTAAAATGATTTATTATATATATACACACACACACACACACATAGTTTTATATATATA